>NW_024081719.1:115329-180180 GCF_003009895.1 Hyaena hyaena | reverse complement strand
GCGTGAGCAGGGGAGGGTCAGAGAGAGAGGGAGTCACAGACTGAAACAGGCTCCAGGCTCTGAGCTGGCAGTCAGCACAGAGCCCGACGCGGGGCTCGAACCCATGAACCGCAAGATCGTGACCTAAGCGAAAGTCGGACGCTTAACCGACTAAGCCACCCAGGCGCCCCGATGTTTATTCATTTTTAAGAGAGAGAGAGAGAGAGTGCCAGCAAGGGAGGGGCAGAGAGAGAGGGAGACACAGGAGCCCAAGCAGTCTCCAGGCTCTGAGCTGTCGGCACAGAGCCCGATGCAGGGCTTGAACTCACAAACTGTGAGATCATGACCTGAGCTGAAGCTGATTCACTGAGGCACCCAGAGCATTTAAAAATATTTAGATGAGCATATTTCTGGAGCTATGCAACTAGCAAAGTATTACATTGTCTTTCTTTTTCTTCAAATTTTTATTTAAATTCTTGTTAGTTAACATATGGTGCAATATTGGTTTCAGGAGTAGAATTCAGTGATTCATCACTTACATACAACACCCAGAGTGCATCATAACAAGTGCCCTCCTTAATACCCATTACCTATCTAGCCCATGCCCCACTCATCTTCCTCCATCAACCCTCAGTTTGTTTCCTATCTTTAAGAGTCTCTCATGGTCTGTTTCCCTCTCCCCCATCCCAGTATGTTCATCTGTTTTATTTCTTAAATTCCACATAGGAGTGAAATCATGTGGTATTTGTCTTTCTCTGATTGACTTATTTCATTAATATAATATACTGTAGTTCCACCCATGCATTGTAAATGGCAAGATTTCATTCTTTTTGATTGCTGAATAATATTCCATTGTATATATGTAACACATCTTCTTTATCCATTCATGACTTGATGGACATGTGGGCTCTCTCCATAGCTTGGCTATTGTTGATAATGCTGCTACAAACACTGGGGGGCATGTGCCCCCCTGAATCTGTAATTTTGTATCCTTTGGGTAAATACCTATTAGTGCAATTCCTGGATCCTAGGGTAGTTCTATTTTTAACCTTTTGAGAAACCTCCATACTGTTCTCCAGAGTGGTGGTACCAGTTTGCATTTCTGTCTACAGCACAAGAGGGTTCCCATTTCTCTGCATCCTTGCCAGCATCTATTGTTTCTGAGCTGTTCATTTTAGCCATTCTGACAGATGTGAAGTGGTATCTCATTATGGTTTTGATTTGTATTTTCCTGATGATAAGTGATGTTGAGCATCTTTTCATGTGTCTGTTAGCCATCTGTGTGTCTTCTTTGTAAAAATGTTTATTCATGTCTTCTGCCCATTACTTAACTGGATTATTTGCTTTTCAGATGTTGAGTTTGCTATGTTCTTTATAGATTTTGGATACTAGCCTGTTATCAAATATGTCATTTGCAAATATCTTCTCCCATTCTGTAGGCTGCCTTTTAGTTTTGCTGATTGTTTTCTTTGCTGTGCAGAAGTTTTGGTCTTGACAAAGTCCCAATGGTTCATTTTTGCTTTTGTTTCCCTTGCCTTCAGTGACATGTCTAGTAAGAAGTTGCTTCAGCCGATGTCAAAGAGGTTAATGCCTATGTTCTCCTCTAGGATTTTGATGGTTTACTCTCTCACATTTAGGTCTTTCATCCATTTTGAATTTATTTTTACAGATGGTTTAAGAAACTGGGCCAGGTTCATTTTTATGCATGTTGCTGTCCAGTTTTCCCAGCACCATTTGTTGAAGAGACTGTCTTTTTCCCATTGGGTATTCTTTACTGCTTTGTTGAAGATTAGTTGAGCATATAGTTGTGGTTCCATTTCTGGGTTTTCTATTCTGTTCTGTTGATCTATGTGTCTGTTTTTGTGCAAGTATGTTACTCTCCTGATGACTACAGCTTTATAATACAGCTTGAACTACCGAACTGTGATGCCTCCAGTATTGGTTTTCTTTTTCAGGATTGCTTTGGCTACTCGGGGTATTTTGTGGTTCCATACAAATTTTAGGATTGTTTGTTCTAGCTCTGTGAAGAATGCTGGTGTCATCTGGATAGCGATTGTACTGAATGTGTAGATTGCTTTGGGTAGTATTGACATTTTAGCAATATTTGTTCTTCCAATCCATGAGCATGGAATGCTTTTTCACTTCTTTGTGTCCTTTTTGATTTCTTTTATGAGTGTTCTATAGTTTTCAAAGTACAGATCTTTTACTTCTTTGGTTAGGTTTATTCCTAAGTATCTAATTGTTTTTGGTGCAATTGGAAATGAGATTGATTCTTTGATTTCTTTTTCTGCTGCTTCATTATTGGTGTATAGAAATGCAACTGATTTCTGCACATTGATTTTATATCCTATGACTGCTGAATTCATGTATTATTTTCAGCAATTTTTTGGTGGGATCTTTTGGGTTTTCTACGTAGAGTATCATGTCGTCTGCAAATAGTGAAAGTTTGACTTCTTCTTGCTGACATGGATGTCTTTTATTTCTTTTTGTTGTCTGATTGCTGGGGCTAAGACTTCCAGTGCTATGTTAAATAACAATGATGATAGTGGACATCCTTGTCTTGTTTCTGACCACAGGGAAAGGCTCTTAGTTTTTTCCCATTGAGGATGATATGAACTGTGGGTCTTTCATATATGGACATTATAAAATATTACATGATCTTAATTCACTTAAGTGAACCTGGCTCATATTGGCAAATATATGCTGGCAATTTTCTTTCTTTAAAAACATTTTTTTAAATGTTTATTTTTGAGGAAGAGAGGAGAGAGAGAGACAGAGACAGAGGGAGACACAGAATCCGAAGCAAGCTACAGGCTCTGAGCTGTCAGCACAGAGCCCGACATGGGGCTCAAACCCGTGAAATGTGAGGTCATGACCTGAGCTGAAGTCTGCCGCTTAACTGACTGAGTCACCCAAGTGCCCTGTATGCTGGCAATTTTCAGGTTGCTCCCACAGGTATTGACACTGGGAATTTATCCTCAATGATTGGCCTCCATTTTTGGCCCACTGCCTTTATTCCACTGCTGTCAGAAGCCTCAGGATTGACAGCCTGGTTTGACATCTGTGCTCAACCCGGCACTGCCTCCCCTGCAGGTTGCAGCCTATGCATTCACTCCCTCGCCTCACCACTGATTCTCTCCTGCCTTCTGTGGGCTCCACCCTGGACCCATGGAACTGAACAACTGGGACCAGCTGACATCTTGTCCTCCCAAGCTCTACTCTTTTTTTTTTTTAATAGTTTATTGTCAAGTTGGTTTTTATATAACACCCAGTGCTTATCCCCACAAGTGCCCTCCTCCATGCCCATCACCTCCCTACCCCTCCCCCCCACACCCATCAGTCCTCAATTTGTCTCAGCATTCAAGAGTCTCTCATGGTTTGCCTTCTCCCTCTTCACCTCTCTTTCCCCCCTTCTTCTCCCCCATGGTCCTCCGTTAAGTTCCTCCTAATCCTCCTATACATGCAAACATATGGTAGCTGTCCTTCTCTGCCTGACTTATTTCGCTCAGCATAACACCCTCAACTTCCATCCATGTTGCCACAAATGGCCAGATTGCATTCTTTCTCATTGCCATGNTGCATTCTTTCTCATTGCCATGCAGTATTCCATTGTATAGATAAACCACATCTTCTTTTTTTTTTTAATATATTTTTTTAATGTTTTTTATTTATTTCTAGGAGAGAGAGAGAGACACGGCGTGAGCAGGGGAGGGTCAGAGAGAGAGGGAGTCACAGACTGAAACAGGCTCCAGGCTCTGAGCTGACAGTCAGCACAGAGCCCGACGCGGGGCTCGAACCCACGAACCGCGAGATCATGACCTAAGCGAAAGTCGGACGCTTAACCGACTAAGCCACCCAGGCGCCCCAAACCACATCTTCTTGATCCATTCATCCTTTGATGGACACTTAGGCACTTTCCATGTTTTGGCTATTGTTGAGAGTGCTGCCAAACTCTACTCTGACAGAGGAGAGAAAGAGTTACATTAATGCCTTGGGTTTACTATCTCTGTTAAGGGAAGAACGATCAGAAAATTCATAGTGTCTATAACTATTTCCTAAAACAAGGATATTCATCTTCTTTATAAACTTCAGGAAGTAAAAGTGTACTTGCAATTCTGCAAATTGCACTTAAATTTGCAAAATATTGCATGTCAAGCCAGGGAACCAGGCTCTTACAAACCTCATTTCAAAACGGCCAGTTCAAATGGCAAATCCTTTTAACTGAAAATTTAGCTTGGGAAGGAGGTACACAAATACATACCTAAACTTACTAGTTGTTCTTGGACATTAACCTTTAGCTAAGTGGACTTGGCATCAGACCTCTCACTGCTTCTTGACTGGGTGTTGAAAAATTGGGGAATTCTAGAAATCAGCCTCTTCCCATTGTGAGAGTGTATTGTGAGCTCATGAGCACAGTCTCATCTATAGAACAGAAAGTCCTGTGAGGAGTAAATCTGTTTCACAAATTTCTCCTCATGAAAATGAACATGATAATAAGGCATGTGCTCTGTCTGGGAAGGAGCAACCAATTGTCACTATCAATATGTCAGCAAAACCACCTCGAGATCCTACCTCCAAGTTCACAAAGCACTGTCACGTGAGTGATCTTGCTTCATTCTCTCAATAGCCTTAGAGGCAAGTCAGACATCTTTTATCCCCATTTTGCAGACAAGTCAGCTATGGCCCAGAGAGGTGAAGAGCCTTGCCTGCCGTCTCACAGCTACAAGGTTGCAGGGCTTGGACTAGAAAGCCGCTCTTGGAAGTCTGAGTCTGTGTTTTTACTGCTGTGCCATTCTGTATCAAAAGTGTGTAGAGTAACACTGCAAGGTCCTGCTCAGGTGCTTTATAAGGCTAATTAATCATCATCCTAAGTGCCTGGGAACCATCCAGCATTATTAATCTTTTCACCTCCTGACCTTGGTCTTCAGCCTTTCCAGAGAGGGAATCCAGCCTATTAACACACAGCAGCATCCTTCGGTCACACCCTGCGTATGGTGATGGGGCTTCATTTGTTCTGATGTGGAGTGTGGTTCCTATTGCTTTGGGGTGTGGTTTCCAGGGAGCCATGAGCTACCCTGACCAGGAGAGGCAGGAACATAGGACCACCATCTATCAGGCTGCTCCACTGTGGCCCTATAATCCATGGACCCTGTGTCCACAGTGAGTGATCGTGGCATAAAAACAGTGCTTTAAGCTGCCACAGGAAACAGGGAAAACAGATACACAAATAATGGGTGCATGGTACATTTTGCTACATCTTTAGTTCAGACCAGAGATGATAGAACATGGCATTATACTGTGTGCTGATGCCCACAGTACTTTAGAAACAAGCATGTAAATAGCTAGAAAGAGCTCTGAGCTGGAAGCTGTTAGTATTCTGGTTTTCTCTGTCAAGTGTCTTCAACTATCATTATCTCCACATGTCTCTCACATACTCCTCTACTTTGCCCTGCTTTCCTCCTCTGTAAAGTGGGGATGATTTTGCCTAACCTCACCCTCCATTAGAGGAGGAACCAGATTGAGAGTGTGAAGTGCCTGAATGAAGCGTCACAAAGACAAGATGATAACAAATATCTCCGGCTACTTGAGCACGGGGTATTTGGAAAATATCACTAGCTGTATTTCATAGTATTTTATGAAATATTTTCATATGGATTATTCTGGTGCATGTTGCAAATTATTATTCCTTCCTGCTTTTAGATATCAGAAAACGGAGCTAATGTTCAGACCAGATGACTGCTAAAAGGCAGAGTTGCAGTGGATTCTGCCATTGGAACACCTACCCTTTCCTCTAAAGGATGCTCCTCTCTTCATATAAAGTCCATGTTAGGTTTTGGGCTTTACTCCAATTTAAGTATTCTGTGTTTTGGTCAACTGCTTGTGTGTTTTACTTCTGTGTTTTTTGTTGTCCTGTAGTATTAAGAATGTTTATTTTCACTGTTTTTGTTTTGTTTTGTTTTGTTTTGTTTTGTAGTAAGGACAGCTACCTGATTGGAGTCTGTGTCCTTGCTCTGGGCAGAAACACAGATCCAAGATGCTTCTTGCATAGCATCCTTAAAATACTCCTTGAGCCTCTAATGCTATCTCATGGCCAATATTGTGAAGGTGTCTGTGATTCTACCACATCCTTGGATGAGAGATTAGGAGTAAACAGGATGCTGGTTTGTGAGACCCAAACCTTGGGGTTTACTCTTGTCTGTCACTGTAATCTAGTTTTATTAAGACAAAATTGAAAGCATATTAAATGTACATCAAGAGAGGATGGGTTAAATAAATTATTATATGTCATTACAGGGAATAAAGTAAATTTGTATTGTTGATATGGAGAGATTTCCAATTAATAGAGATAAAAAATATATTTACTGTGATTCCATTGAAATTTATTTAAATTCAAGTTAGTTAACATACAGTGTAGTCTTGGTTTCAGGAGTACAACCCAGTGATTCATATAACACCCAGTTTTTATAAAGAAAATATCTCTCTCTCTCTCATCATCATCATTATCTATCTTAATATGCTCACTGATGAATAAAATACTCTGAAATGATATTTTTATTAAAAAAATTTTTTATGTCTTTATTTTATTTTGAGAGACAGAGAGTGAGAGAGGGAGGGGCAGAGAGAGGGAGACACAGGATCTGAAGCAGGCTCCAGGCTCTGAGCTATCAGCACAGAGCCTGATGCGGGGCTCAAATCTGCGGACTGTGAGATCATTACCTGAGCCAAAGTCGGACGCTTAACCGACTGAGCCACCCAGGTGCCCCTGAGATGATATTTTTCAAATAAGGAAGGGTTCGCAAGAAAATTTTAATGGTCATCAATTCTAGGATAGCCTGAGGATTGGAGGGAGAGGAAGATGTTAACTTGTCATTTTATGTCTTCCTATATTTTCTGAAAATTGAACCATTACCCTTATTCTCTCTGTCTGAGTTTTATTCATTTTAGAAGGAGGATATAATAAATGAGTAGACATTTCAACAAGTGCCCTCCTAATGCCCACCACCCATTTAGCCCATCTCCCCCACCAACCTCCCCTCCAGCAATCTTCAGTTTGTTCTCTGTATTTGAGTGTCTTATGGTTGGGCACTTGTTGGGATGAGCACTGGGTGTTATGTATAAGTGATGAATCCTTGGGTTCTACTCCTAAAACCAATACTACACTGTATGTGAACTAGCTTGAATTTAAATAAATAAATTTTTAAAAATGAGTGGAGTTTTCGTTCATGACACCCAAACCTCGGAGTTTGCGCTTGGTTTTTCATTGTAGTGTTGTTGTGTTAAGAAAAACATTGGAAACAATCTAACTGTCCATCAAGAAAGGATGGGTTAACATCTCATAAGATTGTTGAGAGGCTTGAATGATTAAATACATAGGACACGCTAAGAATGGTGCCTAGCACGTAATAAATATTCAGTAAATGTCAGCTGTTACTGGTTTTACAGTTATTAGTAAAGAAGAGTAACTGCTTCCTTTTGGGTTCTGCCAGGACCATACATCTATAAATAGAAAAATGTCAGGGATTCACTTCTAGGTCTGTCCTTGGTTGAGCCTAACTAGGAGACGATAACGGAGCCAAGGCTCAATGATTCTGGCTGTCCCTTTCTCCTTCACTACTACAGATGGTAGCTATCTTGTATCTTAGTATGGGAGAAGATGTGGAGGTCAAGTGGACTACATTTTCAAAACATTTACATCAGTTGGAGGAATAATGGAGTGTGGTATGTTAAAGAATATATCTGGTTTTTGTCCCTGGTTCCCAGCACAAAGCTTCAAACACCCTTGGAACGTCTTTGTTATTCCAGCAAGGTGAATCATGGTGAGTCCCTAGATAGCTTCAATATGGGATCACCAGAAAACCAAACATGTGATGAGGAGGTTGGAACTTTGGGTCAACTCACCCTTTGAGGAAAGGAGGGAGGTAGGGATTGAGTTCAATCATTCGGTCAGTAATTTAATCAGTCACACCTATGTAATGAAATGCCAATAGAAACTCTGCACGCTGAAGCTCAGGGGAGTTTCCTCGTTGGTGAACAAGGATGTGCTGGGAGGGTGATGTGCCTGCTTCCACACAGCAACTCTGTATTCCCTCCCAGACCCTGTCCTGTGTGGATCCTTCACAACAGGCTGTAATTGTAAGTTTGCACTTTACCAAGTTCTGACTGGTTCTGAATTATTGCACCTAAGGGGGTCATGGGAAGCCACCAATTTGTAACCAGTTTGTCAGACATGTGGGTGGACTAAGGACCCTTGGATCTTGAGGCTGGAAATGAAGAAGGAGTAGTCTTGTGAAGGTTGAACCCTTAAACCTGTGCAGCCCGGGTATAAGTCTAAGTGGCTGTTGTCAGAATTGAGTGGTGGTGCACCCACGTGGGCTGGAAACAGAGTACAGTCACCTGGTTTAATTGATCATTAGCAAGATCTCTCTCCCACCAATGGGAGAGTCCATGTTATGACAGCTGTTATGGAGCAGAGTAACCCAAGCCAGAGAATTATCGGGAATTATCTGGATGTCTCCATATTCCCTTTGCCTCTTGCTTGTTCTCATCCTCTGTCCTTTGATTCTTGTGAAAAGTCATCTGTAAAAATGACGGTGAAACCACTTACGTGTCATTTTTTCATTTATACCCAGGAATTTTCTCCTCGTGGACTGAAAGCAACCTTTCTTGGTATACAAACTGCAGTAATTGGTTTTCCTCATTTTCTTTTTTTCCCACTGACTTTGCTCAGCTAGGGACTCTGCCAAGGGCATATGTTTGCTGAATAGCAATTTCATTTACAAGACCTCCCCGGTCTATTAGACTTGGAGCTCACATAAGAGTTTCTCAGCGTTTCAATGTAAGTCATTAATTGTGAAACACATTACTCTTCTTCACTGCTTAGACTTTGAAGGAATGCAAATAACATTTTATTTCAAAGCTGGGAAGAGCAACCAAAAAAGTGCCAAGAATTGTCTTGACTGGTTTTAGGTCATTGTTAGAGGAAAATGTAAGAAGTGCTCTAATCACAGACTAACCAGTGTTCTGTAGGAATCAGAGCTCTTGCTCTGTTGTGTCCTGATGCAGAGATTTTATTTCTTTTTCTTTTTAAAACTTGAGTATCTATCTGCAAACCAGCCACCATCTCCCATTACTCGTAGCATATTCCAGCATTTTCTCATCAAAATAAACTGGTGTACGCTTAGGAAATGCCTGCAGACCCATCCCACTACCAGCATGGGGGAACAAAATAAGAGATGCACACATGTTAGCAAATATCTGTAATACACAAGCACCTCAAGGCCACATAGGTACCAGTTTTCAAATTGCTCATCTGTCCATAGGACTCTCCATGGGGGATCAGGATGGGACAATGGCAAACCATACTTGGGAAGACCCCAAAGTATTAAAAAAAATCTTACAGGTGGAAAGATCTCCTTACTCATGAACCCCCTCACTCATCCCCTCAATCTACAACAGTACTTGAGTCCCTTGAACTGCTTTCAATAGAACAGATCTTCCAGGCTCCTCCTCACCCTGTCCATCTCCAGTCACAGAGTCCGGGTTGTCAGCTTCCCTTGCACAGCCTTGATTTGAGTGACATTACCACAGAGGATGAGGGAATTGCTTTCTACTCTTGCTTTTTTGAGTCTAGTAAGAAAAAATTTCTAATTGTAAATGGTAGAAGGTGTCAGTTTTAAAAACTGGCAAATGAAACTTGCAAAAGTCCTGTTTATCTGTTAATAAGAAAAGTACTTCATTTTCTCATGTAACTGAAACGTCCCCTTCTCGAAGCCTGCCTCCTCATACCTGCCTTCATGCCTGGCTTTCTCAGGGTCCCTGGGCGTTGTATCACATGCTCTCCTGTTTGCAGAATAATTATTCCAGAATACACACGAACCATACTCAGAGGGCAAATGAAGCCACAAGATGAAGCCAACAAGATGATGTCTGGGTGGGAGATCTGAATCCTCAGGGCGTTTATGTTTCGGTAGGGTGAACTGTTGAGGATTGATTTGTGGCCACGATGAATGTTGAATCCTATCTGCATGGCGATCATCTCCTCCTCTGGTGGGGCTGTGAGGCCACAAAGTGAAAGCTCAAGAGAGTTGGGTTGTTGTCCATTAGCTGTCCCATTGCCATGGTTCTATCCACACTCCTTCCTGCATGGCCATGGGCAGCACTTTGGAAGACTTCCCTGTGTGTTTATCCCATTTTGGGACCCTGATGTTGCTATTCTCACTTTGTCATGTTCTCTGCCTCTGGCTATAAGAAAGGGATCCTTTGCTGAGGGTGGGCCACAAGCAGGGTTTGGTGGAAGCATGGGAAGGGGGTTCTGGAAAGTAGGTAACAATAGCTAGTGAACCACTACTTATATTAGGGTAATGAGGCTTACAAGTATCCTTGGGTAAGTATTCCAAACACTGGATTACATGCATTCCCACAACGCATTTGAAGCAGAAAATCCTCAAATTTATTTTTATAGTTTTTAAGAAATATTTTAGGTCTTACAACATATACTTTCCTGTCTTTTAAGGAAAGAATGCAGTTATTGAGTGGGCACTCATTACAGAGTGCATCAAAGAGGCATTGTGTTTTACAATATTTTTTCCTGTGTTATCATTGTATTAATAATAGATTATGAATCTAAGCAGATTTAGTTAATGCCACTGTGACTTATGGGGACATGATGAATTTGAAAAGGCCTAGAAGCCTTCTTCCCAGATAGGTGGCAGGTTTAAGTTGTCATGATGGTGGCAAGGGAGTGGTAACTCTACTATTAAGGCTTTAGAAATATTATCTAACTACATGTGGTGCCTGGGTGGCTCAGTCAGTTAAGCGTCCGACTTCGGCTCAGGTCATGATCTCACGGTTTGTGAGTTTGGGCCCTGCGTCAGGCTCTGTGCTGACAGCTTGGAACCTGGGGCCTGCTTGAGATTCCGTGTCTCCCTCTAGCTCTCTCTGCCCTCCCCTACTCATGCTCTGTCTCTCTCTCCCAAAAAATAAACATTAAAAATTTTAAAAAAAGAAATATTATCAATTATTATTAGTCACCTATTTTCTCTGCTTTCTGCATTGCCATGGATTTGATACAAATATTCATATTTCTATTTGTAGTGAGTAGAATAGAACACAAAACTGTTTTGTGTCAATATTTATGGGAAAAGTAGAACTTGGAGTAGAGTTTTGGAAGTACAATAAGACAACTGTATTTTGATCATTGGAATGTTTTATTTGTTGACTTGAATCCAATGAGAAAAATCCAGTTCCACTTAATTAAAGTATTTATTGAGTGCTTACTTCATATAAAGTACATAGTAGTTGGTGTGGATGGGTTCAGCAAAAATAGCTTTAACACAAAGTAGAATGAAATAAGTACCATAAATAAGGATGTTAAAAGTACCATTTGGGAGTCACAGGAGAAAGGCCATTTGGTATTTCAGCTGAATTCCCATGAAAAAAGAGCCCCAAACAAAATCTTACATAGTAACACTTTACTGGGGGCACAGTCCCAAGAAAGCAGCAGGGAAGCAAAAGGAGGGAGTCAAGAAGAGAGAACGAATGCAAGATGGTACATGGTCACGCTGACTACAGCTTTGCAGGAAACCACATCGTTGTTCAGTCAGGTGGACCATCTCCAGAGAGAATGCAAAGAACAGTTTTCAGCCTGTCATAAAGAAGAGGAACAATTTATTTGCTGGCTTCTGCCTCTCATCTCTCTGTCATTATCAAAATCTCCATGGACACCAACTCTCTCACAATTTTGGGTTGTTATCCAGTCTTCCATGGTCCGTTCATACCTGTGGATGCCTCTTAGCCTGTGGCAGCAGCAGAACTGTGACCATTCATCCAATCAAGCAGAGCCAAGCTGAGAAGCTTGTAGACTCAAGGAAAAGAACAGTATTTCATTAATTATAGTTGTACTTAAGAGCCACCCACAGTGCCTAGAACATGGTGGGTGCTCCGTGACTGCTGAATGCAATACTGAATGAATGGTAACCACCATACAGGCCACACTGTGGCAAACACTGCACACTGGGTTAAGGGCCTACCTCCTCTAGTGTTTTCCCTAGATTAGGCTTCAAGATTTATAAAACTCATATCTATTTTGATTAAAGCACGGATTTTGAGATAATCTTTCCAAAACTATGCTTCTCTATGTCCTTCCCATATTCAAGAACTAATTCAACCTCTTTTTGATTACCTGGTCAAGCCAAACTCCACCTGAACTGAATCTGGACTGCAGAGTCCTGAACTGACACCAGCCCCCTCATACAAGGCAAGCCCTATGTAGCAGCCACTGCATCACAAGCCAATGTAAGTTCATGATGTGATTCCCCAACAGCCCTTGCAATCAAGGGCTCCTTGCAATCAATCAGCCTCCTGCCTCCCAGGGTCTTTTCCCTGTGTGTCCCTTAGGAAAGACCCTGCTCTTTCGAGTTTGAATGGACCAATCTGGCGTTAGCCAGAACCCCAAACACTCTACCCGTGGAGCCCTATTAAAGGTATATGCTCCAGGTCCTGTCCCTCTCTCTGCCTGCACCCTGTCTTGACTTCCCTGGGTGGCCTCTCAAGGCATGCGGTGTACTTTCTCCAGGGTTTTTGACTAATAAATTTCTCTGTTTAATTTCCCTTGCAGTCTGTGGTTGAACCACTGCTCACCATCTGGCACCTTGGGCTCTACTTAACAAATGTTAATTTAATGATGTCACAACAATCCCAATTACACAACCAGTTTGTGAATATTTTAAAGGCAGAGCCCAAGTCCTTTGTTTCTTTGGGTCTTCCATACTCTCTGGCATGGTGCTTGACACAAAGTAGATGAATAGTAAATAAGTATTGATGGATTGATATTATATAATGCATAGAATATATATATATATAGTAAATAAGTATTGATGGATTGATATTATATAATGCATAGAATATATATAATAGAATATATATATATCTTTTTATATATAAAAAGATATATATATATATATCTTTTTAATGTTTGTTTATTTTCGAGAGAGAGAGAGGACACGAGCAGGGGAGAGGCAGAGAGAATCTGAAGCAGGCTCCAGGCTCTGAGCTGTCAGCACAGATTTCAACGTGGGGGCTTGAACCCACCAACCGCGAGATCATGACCTGAACTGAAGTCAGTCGCTTAACCGACTGAGCCACCCAAGCGCCCCTGCACTAAATACATATTTAATGAACTTGGCTGCTGACTATCTTGTGCACGTTAGAAAGCGTGCTCCTTGGGGACAGCAGTAGAGCCTTCTGTGTAAATGTGGCTCCACCGATTGTCCCAACACAGCCCTCGAATCAATCACTGGTGATCTTTTGAAAAGTGATCAGCCCATCTCATCATAGTAAATTCTCATTTAGATACCTCATGATTGAGAGGGTGATGGAAACAAAACTATTTTCAGCAAAGCAAGCTAAGGTCGTGCTGCCCACCAAAAATGAACCTAAGGGAAAATGTCTGCCCCAACCTCCCCCGCTGGGGCTTCAAAGATGTAACAGACGTCATCCCAAGGCCTGAAGAGGATGCCCATCGTCCTCTGGACTATGTGTTATCTCTTGTCTATCATGCAAATGAGGTATGAAAATAATAGGCCGTTCTTTATGTCTCCCTCTGAAACCATGAAAACTGTGATCATATGGTTCTAGCTGTGCCTGGGATAAAAAGGAGAGGTTGACATTGTCTTTTTCGGTGAGGAAGATTCCGTGTTCCTCTTACCACCTTTTTTTTTTTTTTTTTACCATTATGTTATTTTATTTTATTTATTTATTTATTTTTTTTACAAATAGTTTATTGTCAAATTAGTTTCCACATAACACTCAGTGCTCATTCCCAAAGTGCCCTCCTCCATGCCCATCCCCCCCTCCCCCCCACATCCATCAGTAGGAGAAACTTGACGGAGGAACAAGGGGGAGAAGAAGGGCGGAAATGGTGGGGGAAAGGGAGAGAGGCAAACCATGAGAGACTCTTGAATCCTCTTACCACCTTCTAAAGGGATATTCTTGCCTGAGCGCTGCTGACTCAGGCGCTTTCTAAGTGAAGCTGTCATTTCAAAGGCAGCTAGCTTTTGGGTCCTGCTGCTGAGAAGTCTGAATAAAAGCGTGAGCTCCCTGCATTGTGTGCTATTTACTACAACCCTCGGTTTTGTTGAGTTTGAGGATGACTGGCAAAGTTCTGAATAATCTAATTTAATCCATTGTATGTCTCAATTGCATCCTTCTTTTCCCTCTTTCTTTGCCTTTCTAGTGTCTTCTTTCCCTGAACAGCAATCGCTCCAGGTTGTTTTCTCCCACAACTGTGTAGGACTTCATTATGATGTCCATTTAGTGGGAGGACTGTGTGTTCCCAACTTTCTTACCCTCCTTCTTCCCAGCCTCAAAACTGCTCTGACTTGTGCTTTGTCCCCTCAGGGACTTTCCGCTGAGGCTGACCAGATTAAGTGTTACCTCACATCTTTTAAATAGCTTGCTGATCTTCTTAAATACAACTTTCTGGTGAAATGCAAGGCAGTCACAAGACGGTCTTGACATATCTTCTCCCAGCATCAATTTCATTCAGTGGCAAATGATCGTTAAGTATTTTGGAAAACTAAGATGAATGCTGTTGAGTTGTAAAATAGAATGCAAGGTTCAAATGAAATTAAATCATGAGATGTAATAAGTTTGAGCTCTCTGTGAAGGTTTCTGGGCTCTGAATTCTATTCCCACAGGTTTTTACCCCTAAAAGCTTTGGCGAGGGGAGGGGTAAGGCTTAACAAGCATTTTGTAAACACTCCCTGGCATAATGGGAGGTTGTGTAGAAATACAAACAAAAAGTGTCAGAGTGAGTTGAGGGAATGAGTGAATATAAGATGGCTTCGGCTCATATCCTAGAGTCAAAGCAGTCAAGGCTTGTACAGCAGACGCTGGGAGAAACATGGCGTCCAGCAAGGTGGATGCCAGAAGTGGGACATAAAGGAGTTGCAGCCTGGGAATTGGGAAGCACGGTCAATGCCTTGAAGACTCTTTAGCTAGTTCTGTTGATTTCGACTGCCTCTGCATGGGGTGGCTTTGCCTTAATGGAGTAGTCTTCACTTTGAACCTGTGTTCATGGAGGTTCACAAAGGCTTTTCAGATACCTTTTAAGGGTATCAATTGTACATCCTCAACTCATAAACATAGTCTCTCCTAAAATTTTTCTCTCTGAAAATAAGCACATATTGCTTCTGGTTTACCCCCCTATTTACAATAACTCTGCTCCCACTTTACAAAAGAAGTGAATACCGCTTACTGTTTTGAGTCTTACCATGGTGCATTGTCCCAGGGTATAAAGACCCTTAGGGCTCCAAAGATTTCAAAGTACTGGTTCTGAAAGAGCAAAGGACTCTAATGCCCTTGTTGTGAAAACTTGTATGGGTTAGGTATTTTCCAGTTCTTTGTTTCAAAAACTGAAGGAAGGGTTTTCAGCTCTATGTTTCATTAAAATAAATTTTGATTATGAATCATTGTATGAGTTTTGACATATAACTTAGAATGTCAAAGACTAGAGGGACAGTACTATGACAGAACTCCTTTCCTTCCTTTCATCATACATGTGTGAACAAAGTTTCCTAGTGCTTTTGTCTATAAAACCATAAAGTAGAAATATAACTGATTATTAGAGCATCATTTTCAGACAGGAAAAATCCTATGTACAAACACACACACATATAGATGATCATAAATGCTGAAATGAATTTGTTAACGGATACCAAACTGGTCATTATCTTTTAGGGCAATGAAAGCTAATATTTGGAATTATGTTTTCTAAAGAGCAGAAATATGTGTCTCTATTGGGCAAAATTGGTTTACATTTCTAAGGACAAGAATCATTTTTATTACTTTCAATTTGCTATAATTTGTAGAATTGTAAAATAAACAGTCAAAGGCAACCAAAGGCATACACTTCTGCAGAGTCAGATAATGTTCCCCGGGGTGAGGGGTGTGTGGTCTTTCCAAACAACACCCGGTTTTCCGTTGAAAGAACGTTCAAGAATCTCTTTTGCCCACATAAATCTTTCATGAGTTTCCTAATAGATCCTAAACTCTGTCACAGAACTAACTGAAAAAAAAACAAAAACAAAAAACCAACCCAGTCCTCCCATTCTCATTAAGAAATAAATTGTTGTAAAAAATTTCATTTATGGTTAATAGTTGTTTATAAAAATGTTTATATATTTATGTTAAATTTATCAATTATTTATTAATAATTATAACAATAACTAAATTTGGAAAAGTTGTGTGTATACTTAAAGCCTTATAGCTACCAAAATTTAAAAATAATTTAAATAATATACATAGTTTAGTTCATAAAATTACGATAGGGTAATCAATAAAAGACTTTTAAGCAAATACAATGTTACATTAGGAGAAATTCTTGTGGAGAAGGGGAGAGAGACTAAAATCCAGGAGAAAAAGAAGTGATGGAAATTTTCTGACAAAAAATTGCTTGTGTACTTAAAAAACTGGAATTGTGGCTATCAAATTGTGTTAAATTCCATTGCCTATACTGAACAGGGGAATGTGAGAATGTATTTTAAAATATTGGTATTTACAATACCCATAAATCACATAATTTGTGACTCTTTACTCTTACTGCGAAAAGTCTGAAATGTCAGCTAAAAAGCATGAAGGGATATATAAATTTTCAGGAAACTTTTAGAGAGCATACCAATGAAAGTCTTAGTGGAATATCGTAAGGAAACTGTCTGGTATCTCATAGGAATATAACATTTTTATTTCAATAGTTACTTTTTTTAAAATGTATATTTATTATTTATTTATTTATTTAAAAAAAAATGTTGAGAGACAGAGACAGAACACAAGCTGGGGAGGGACAGAGAGAGAGGGAGACAGAATCTGAAGCAGCTCCAGGCTCCAAGCGATCAGCACAGAGCCCAGTCAAGCACAGAGCTGGAGGGGTGCCTGGGTGGCTTAGTTGTTTAAGCGTCTGACTTTGACTCGGGTCACGATCTCACCATTCGTGGGTTTGAGCCCTGCATCAGGCTCTGTGCTGACAGCTAGTTCAGAGCCTGGTGACTGCATCTGATTCTGTGTCTCCCTCTCTCTCTGACCCTTCCCTGCTCATGCTGTCTGTTTCTCTCTCAAAAAATAAATAAGACATTAAAAAAATGCACAGAGCTTGAACTCATCAACTAGCAAGACCATGACCTGGGCCAAAGTCGGGTGCTCAACCAACTGAGCCATTCAGGTGCCCTGTCGATGGTTACTTTCAATACAGGATTTGTCCACAAGTAATTTTCCTTTCAGTGCCAATGGCAGACATTGCTAACTGATCACAGTAATTCCTATTTTTTAAAAAAATATTTACTTACTTTGGGGAGAGTGCAAGCGAGGGAGGGGCAGAGAGAGGGGGACAGAGGATCTGAAGTGGGTTTTGCACTGACAGCAGTGAGCCCAATGTTGGGCTCCAACTCACCAACCACGAGATTATGACCTGAGCCAAAGTCCTATGCTCAGGTCAACTGACTGAGCCACCCAGGTGTCCTTTAATCACAGTAATTCTTTCTTGTAGAGCCTGAGAGTGGCTCTCACTATTTCAACACCATGCTTCATGTACCCACTATTGATGGATTTGGCACATGATTTACTTTAAAGGTTCTCAAACAGAACTCTTTTCTAGAGAAACTCTGATAATGGTGGCATCGCATTGGTTGGGTGTGAGTTAGGCCTTTGGAACACTCCCTGCCCTCCCTGTTCCCACAGGTCACTGATAAGACAACAGGGTGGCTCTCTGATGCCCCAGGGAGCATTCTTTGAAATTCAGAGTCCTGCCTCTCAGATTTTTGGCCCAAACAAGCTGCTCATTCCCCCGCTTTCTGGTACTTCCCTCCCATGACCTGCGAAGTCAAATGCCCCACGTCTGAAAGTTGACTTGCCACCACGCTTCCCAGCACTGGGTACTTTCTCTGTCCTTTATGATTCAGCTGTAAAACCTGAGCTGGGACCAGTTCTCAGCGATCCAGACGGTAGTTCTTGGAGAAACTTT
Organism: Hyaena hyaena; assembly: GCF_003009895.1. Lineage (NCBI taxonomy): Eukaryota > Metazoa > Chordata > Mammalia > Carnivora > Hyaenidae > Hyaena > Hyaena hyaena. The sequence continues at coordinate 162,188 of NW_024081719.1, read as the reverse complement.
AAGGGACGGTGTTCCACTAATCTGTGATTATTTGCCTTTGGAGCAAGTCTGACTGGCGGTAAAGGTCAGGAGCAGACTATCTTCCTTAACATTTTGGGCCTGGTGCCTCTCTGACCCTTCTCTACTTATGAAAATAATGACATTGGACCTCTAGTGTTTTAGTGGTCCCTTCAATACAATGGGACTGACTACTTTTTCTTATTTTAAGAAAATGTCAAAAGACAAACAGGATTATATACATGAGTTGTCTGATTAAAACCAGATGCCCTGTAAACTTTTCATACTATAACTTTTCTCTGCTAGACAAGCACTAAGTATTTTTAAGCAGGCACTCTGGAGCATTGCCCATTTGGACTTGAATGGTAGACACAGGGGGCCAAAGGGCTAGTGCTAAGAGAAATAGCGCAGGCATTTGTGAGTGGGCCTCTGATTAAAAGTGTCTTGCCATTCATAGAATAAAGATGCATATTATATCATGTGTATATAAATACATATATATTTGAAAATGCAAACATTGATATGATGGAAATCACTACACTTTAGAATAAGCAAAAGGCATCCTCAGTGTGAAAATCCCTATGAAGCATCACAAGTAATTAAAAACTCAGAGATTATGATTAGTTGTTACAGATTGTCTTTGCATTTCAAGCTCCCTTGGTCTAACTATAACATGTGTACAAAAACTGTTGCTAAATAGGTTGAAAGACCCTTCATGAGGATGGCCTTGCGACTAAGCATGCTCATGTGTATGCACATAGGTGTGTGTGTGTGTGTGTGTGTGTGTGTGTGTGTGTGTTTGTCTGTCTGTCTGTCCGTCTGTCTGAATGTACAGAGGAGTCTTGGGGCAAGAGGAAGGCCAGAGGGTAGTCTATAAATAGCATTTCTATAAATAGAAATATGTTCCATTTCTCTTTACCATTTAGGAAGTCACATATGACAAATTGTTATTTTTTAATTCAGTAAAGAAGCTGTAGGGTTTGTTGTTTTTTTTTTACTTTTTATATTTTTTATACTTCCTCAAATAAAATAAGAAAAAACTCAGCTGTCAGTGTATCTCTGCATTTATAATATATTATATTTTATCTTGTCCCACCTGCGGCTTGCTGCTGTCACCTCCTTAGATCATCTTGTATGTATTTGACTCCAAACCTTGACTTCCTCTTCTTGTCTTTAGTGCCCCCTCTGGACATTTGGTATTTTTTCTTTTGTGGAAGAATTATAACTATCAGAAAGACTTTGGTCCCATAAGACTGAGATACTGGGAATGCCTTATACCTTCACTTCCTTTCCAGGGGACGGAGAGGCTCAGAAGCAGGTGGCTGCCTCAGGTTAGAGCAGTAAATCTCAGGTGTCTAAGGAGGAGGGCTATGCTGATGTGAGGGTAGATGTGACTCCCTTTGTCACAATGCTTGGGGCCTTCAGGGCTGGGTCTGGAGACGTGGAAACTCTTGTTTCTTTAATGTCTAAAGGGCTGGTCTGTCTGTTGGCAGTTAACTTTGCTTGGACTTTCATCAGAATTTAAATAAGTGCCTTCTCACCAAAGCCAACTGCAGAAGGGTAGACCCACAGGAAGACGAATTGGAACTAAAACTGGTCTTAGGAAAGATTTTATACAGATGCTAACTCTAAGGGGCGTGGGCAGCTGGAGTAGATGGGCCTCTTAAAACACTTTCACAGATAAGGAATTTTAGAGCTGGGGAGAGACCTTAATAGGAGTTAAATTCTCTAATCCAATCTCATTATACAAATGAGGAAACTTGAAGTGACTTTCCTCAGGTCATGCTGCTAGTTTGTGGCCAGTCGGGGGTCTGGACAGAAGTACGTCACTAAAAACGCAAGACTTGTGAATTCATCTGTTACCACTGCATCCTTTGTATTCAGTGGAATCCACTGTGTGCAATGAACAGTTATGTTAATATGGACTATGAGTGTGGAAACAACCTCATTAGAGAGAGGTGGACGTCATCATGATGCCTGTTAAAATGAGTTTTCTCATCTGTAAAATGAGAAAATTGCAATAGATAAACTTGCAGTTTCTTCCTCCTTGAAAGTCTCTGAGATCCTGGTTGTGTGATGAGGGTTACAGGAGCCGGATTTAGACACTTCTTAGGCCCACCTGATGTGACAAAGGAGTTTTTAATTTGGAGTTTGTAGACTCAGTTCTGTCTTTGCTGCTTATCTTCTTGTCACCATGGGTTTCCCGTTTCTCTAAACTCAGTTTACTCATCGTAAGTTGGGGATACTGATATTTGCCTTATCTACCTCATGGGTTCTTCATCCTAACCAAGGAACACAGAAAATTATTTCAGTGATGATTTTCTCCATTCTTGTAAGGATCCATAGAAAGTAACATGCGCAGGAGAGAAGTAAGTTCACTGATGGGGATGTATGTATGTATAAAGGTGTCTGCCTTCAGCATCAGAGCATAACTGTCTTCTAGAATCTTAGAAGAGAAGGGCCAATGTACAAAGTGCATAACAAACTGTATCATGTGTATGACATGATACAAGTGTAACAGAATATTTTCCTTTGTATCTAATTCTTTGTTAACTATTTTTAAAAATTTATTTATTTATTTTAAGAGAGAGAGAGTGCAGAGCCTGACTCATGACTCAAACTCATGAACCATGATATCATAACCTGAGCTGAAATCAAAAGTTGGATGCTTAACTGACTGAGCCACCCAGATGCCCCTCTATCTCTTTGTTAATTCTGTATCCAAATCCCTTGTCTGGAGATTAGGGGCGAGAGTCTGATTGTCTCCCTCATTCTAGGGATGAGGTGGCGTGACACCAGGTGTCGAGAGGACAGGTTAGACGTGGCATGGTGTGGAGGAATGGGTTCTTTGCTCCTTATCATTCTAACCAAACCTTTAGTTGTCCCATAGTGGCTTTGTTCTCCTCAACCTCGCTCCTTTCCATGAAGAACTTAGGCAGTAAAATTACTTGGATTTGGGATTGACTGGCAAATCAAGAAAGGCTCATGGGTAGGGATGAGAGACCTTTGGCTCATCATAGACTTCCTTGCATGAAGCTCTGAAAACAAGTACTTCTGAGTCCTTGTGTGGGGAAGATCCTCTGTTAGGGGACCTTAAAGACAGTAAATGGCTGCTTTCAATGTCTCAGACGCTGTGCTAAGCATATTACATATATCACTAATTGAGTCCTTAGAACAAGTTGGAGAAACAGACATCATCAAAACAGTCACTTTATACATAAAGGAAACTGAAGATCAGGATAGGTAAGTACTTGCTCAAGTAATACCATTAGTTCACAGCTAGTGGCTAGGACAATGGCATGCGACAGCTCTGGGAGCGTCATTCACATTGTTGTCTCTGTGAATGTTGCTCTTGGAGGTGATGGTGTGATGGAGCTCTCTGAGAGTAGGAGAACTGAGGTGTGAATCCAACTCTGTCTGACCCTACATTCTATTCTGAGCCACTGTGGTACATGCTGTCTCTTTCCCACTAAGGGCTGAGTCTAAATAGATCCAAGTTTTGGATCTAAGTAGTTGATGAGGTGGGAATGAGTGGTGCTTACTTCCTAGATCTTCATCCATGTGTGTTCTGTATGCGGAGTCTAGTTGAGCTGGGCCATTGAGGGAGCCGGCTCTGACTACTTCAGGAGGGGGCTTTGGAAGGTAGACTGATGTTGAAAGCCCAGGGAGGGGTTTTGTGTGTGTGTGTGTGCGCGCGCGCACGTGTGTGTGTGTGTAACTGTGGTTCCACTTGCTAGGGCTCTGATTTTTGAGGAGAGAGATCAGAAAATCCCAGGACATGGTGCTGGCCAGGGCTGGGAACCTCTCAGTGAACTATCTTCCTAGCTCCATTTTCCATGTCTCCAACTATAATTGTGTATGTACTGTGTGAGTTGTGTATGTCCGCATGTGCATATGTTGAAATAAGGTTTTCCACACATGGTGGAGGTACAATGGGAAAGAGTGCAGGGAAATGTGCAAGAGGCACCTCGCCATGGGTGCCATCCTCTGGCTGGCTGTGTGGGTGCATTTTCTGTGAGGTGGGGAAAGACTTGAAAACACTACACTTTACTTTTCTGAGTGACCATGTGGAGCTGAGACTAAAGACCTGGGTCAGGAGTCAGATGACTTGGGTAATGGCCAAGTGACTTTTGGAAATAGGCTGACTGTGTGTGAGTTCTACCCCTCAGGGAAAAAAAGTGAGGAAGATGATGCTCATTTCATTGGACAGGCATGAAGCTCGAGCTTTCACACAGTTGGCCAGTGAAACCAACCCACCAGCCATACTTGGGAAGAGGGAACAGCCTTATTCCTTTTTATTTTAACCAGTACTGTTTTTTCATTCTTTTTTTAAAAATTTAAATGTTTATTTATTTTTGAGAGGGTGTGCAGGTGCAGAAAGAGAAGGAGAAACAGAATCCAAAGCAGGCTCCAGGCTCTGAGCTGTGAGCACAGAACCCAATGTGGTGCTTGAACTCGTGAGCCACGGGATCATGACCTATGAGGAAGTCAGAGGCTTAACCAACTGAGCCACCCAGGTGCCCCTTAACCGGTACTGTTATTTGAAGGAATTGTTTTAGCCAGAGCCCCCTTTCTCCTCAGATTTCCACTGTCATACACACTCTGAAACTGACACAGCCATTGAAGGTGTTTCCTAAAAATTAACCTTTAGTTATTCATCATTCTAATTATGTGCTTCTCTTCAATGCAGTTAAAAACGAGACTGTGCTTTGTCATTCATTCTCCACACTCACTAAAGATCTCTCTCTTTCCAACACCTCATTTTTAGATTGGATTTGATTTGGAGATTATGGAGGCAAAGACACTGTGAGAAGCTGGGTTCCCTAGCACACGGAGTGAATCGCAGTGCTGTGATATCATATGCAGGGCACACAGCGCTATGCTCCCTATGCAGGGCTGGCTCTTGCTGGCTCTTTGGAGGTGTTAGTTTTAATCCACATTCTCCCTTTGTTCTCCCACAGTCAGAATTCATTAAAGTTGTTTCAAAGGGGGATGGGGAGTGTGAGTGAACATCCTTCTGTTTACATTGTATTTCATGAAGCACAGCTAGGTTATTCCCATCTCCCCACCTGATCTCCCCCACTCCCCAAGGTCACAGGCAAATGCCTGGTTGACCTTATGGTGGCTGCTGTCTTCCTGAAGACAGCTGATGAGGTGGATGTACTGTTCTTCTGGACTGATGTGGTCACTGGTTGAGGCATGGATTGTGAAACCCAAATCCAGGTAGTGTATTCTTCTTCCCTCTCCTTTTCTGAACATTTTTCAAACCCTAGCAGCTTGTATCACTTCGGAATTCATTACAAGCCATCTCACTGGAGGGCAGGAGGACAGAGTGGACAACCTCTTAATGCCCCTTTCTTTTTCTTTTTAAACATTTTATTTATTTCTGAGAGAGAGAGAGACAGTGTGAGCAGGGGAGGGTCAGAGAGAGAGGGAGGTACAGAATCTGAAACAGGCTCCAGGCTCTGAGCTAGCTGTCAGCACAGAGCCCGACACAGGGCTCAAACCCACGAACTGTGAGATCATGACCTGAGCCGAAGTTGGATGCTTAACTGACTGAGCTACCCAGGTGCCCCTCAATGTCCATTTCTTGAATGGCTCTCCTGCCTTCCTGAACCTGAAGAGGGCAAAGTAGTTTACAGCCCATCCTGACTTCTCTGCAAAATCAGCTTTAGAAGCTCTCCCTCCCGAGAATTGTCTCTCAAGCCCCTTAAGAATGAGTTTAGCATCAGCATGAGACCAAATCTCTACTTATGAACGTGTGTCCTTCCCTTATGGCACATGGGAAGCTCCTGATGAAGGGAGAAGGTCGGGTCTCAGAGGCTTCTGCCCTGAGCAACCACCTCTGCTCCTGGGGGAGAAGACACCCCTTGCCTGGCTCCATCAGAATATTAGTAATTCTTCTTTACAAACTCATGGCTCTGGGCAGACATGACCTCTATTTGGGAGGCTGTAGCTTGGGTCAAGAAGGCACATGGTCCACATAGCCAGCCCCTCAGTAGAAAAGTCTTAGCAGAAGAGGAGGAGACAGATCCAATCAGGACAGAGACATGGCCTTGCTCCTGACCTATGGCTCACAAGGACTTATGGCAGGGGACAGGTTCACATTGGGGACAGGTGAAGCATGTATTTAGAGTGTCTCTGATGGTGTTGTATTTCAAAAAGGGTTGTTATGGACCAAATTATCCATCCTCTGCCCAACAAGCTGCCAAAGTCATATATTGAAGCCCTAACTCCCAACGTGACTGTATTTGGAGAGGTAACTAAGGTTAGTGAGGTAATAAGGGTGGGACTCTAATCCAATGACTGGGGTCCTTATAAGAAGAGGAAGGGATACTGTGGATGTGCATGCCACGTGCAAAGGCTATGAGAAAAGACCGTGAGAAGACATAGAAGGCAGCCATCGGTAAGCCAAGGAGTAGAGGCCGCAGGAGAAATCAAATGGGCTGAGACCTTGATCTTGGACTTCCAGTCTCTAGCACTGTGAGGAAACACATTTCAGTTGTGTAACCCCCCTAGTCAGTACTTTGTTATGGTGGCTGCAGCTGACTCAGACAAGTTTCATTCCACTCCTCTCCCAGTTAAAGCTGTCCATGCCAGTAGGGATTTTCAGCATGCAGGGACTCATGTGTGTTATGGTCTTTATTTATCATATAGGGGAAGCACAGTGTCCAGTGGTTGGAGCACAAGCTCTGTAGTTGCATTGATTGAATTCAAATCCAGGCTCTGCCACTCACTAGCTTTGTGATCTTCAGCAAGTTACTTAACCTTTCTAGGCTTCCATTTATTCATCTATAAAATAAGGATAACAGTAGCACCAAACTCAAAGAGTTGTTGAAAGGATTAAATAAACTAATCCATGAAAAGTGCCTAGAAAACACCTTGTACAAAGCTTATGGTCAAAGATGTTTCTCTTTTTTAAATAATTTTTTTGTTAACATTTTTTATTTATTATTGAGAAGCAGAGAGACAGAACATGAGCATGGGAGGGTCAGAGAGAGGAGAAGACACAGCATCTGAAGCAGGCTCCAGGCTCTGAGCTGTCAGCACAGAGCCCAATGCAGGGCTCAAACCCACAAGTGGTGAGATTATGACCTGAGCCGAATTCGGATGCTCAACCAACTGAGCCACCGAGGCACCCCTCAAAGATGTTTCTTATCATCATCCTTTCTGAAGGGTTTCCATGAGACTGTGGCCCCACTAGATTCTAAGCATCATGAGGAAAATGACTATGGCGGTTTTATAAATCTGAACACCTAGCACAGTTGGTTTTTTCCTTCATCCAACAAATATTTACTGAGCACTGACTTTATGCGAGGCATGATTCCAGCTCTGGGAATCAGTGGTGAGTAAAGGCAGACTTGGCTCCTGTTCTTGAAGAGTCTACAGTTAGGATACATCTTGGGGACTCAGTATCTGTTGAAATAAATAAATTATCCGCTGTGTGTCTGTAAATAGCAATCTCTGTAGGGGAAGGCAATGAGAAAGGGCTCAGGCTTTGGAGCCAGAGAGATTTGGGCTAAAATTGTGACTTAGTGGATTTCTGGCTATGTGACTTTGGGAAATCTTCTTCACTTTTCTGTTTATCAGTCTCCTCATCTGTAAAATGGGGGCCATAAGAGTACTACTTTCCCCACACCTCGAGAACTTCCATACTGTTAAAGTGGAACAATATCTGAGGATGTGAAATTGGCACTAAATTAATTCACTTTTCTTTTACTTACTCAATCATTCATTCACTCACTTATTCATTCATGACCACTGAACTTGTACTGTGAGCTAGGATCATTCTAGCCACTGGAAGCATTGCAATAGATGAACAAAATCCTTGCCCTCAAGAAACTTACATTCTAAGGGGATACATATAATAAAAAATGGAAAAAATGTGTATTATAATTCATGTAATGTTAAATGCTATGAAGAATTTAGTGAATAAAACCCAGTTCCTCAAGTGGTAATGATTTTGATTAGGATCATGGTAAGGGATTGTGGTTGAAACATTATCCAACATTGTTTTCTCTCCTGTGTCCCTTCGGGAGGAGGGACATATTAAACTTTGGCTGACAGGCCCCGGGGCCCAGAAGATCCATTGGATACAGGTTGCTTTGGAGACTGCTCACCCCTAGGGTAGTCTTAGCATTCTGGAGGGTTCCCACAGATGCACAGCAAACAAAGGTCACACCAGCTCTCACTGGGTCAGTCAGTTGTAGACATCCCAACCTCGTCCTGGGAGAATGTGAGCTTCCTAGGTATGCACAGATGAGAAGAGCCTCTGGGGCGAAGTAGATAGATGGGTGCCCATTCCAGCTCCCCTGTTGTAGGAAAGGGAAAATGAAAGGACCTTAGGAAAGAGAAGATGCTAACTCTTGATCCTCCTCCCTCAGGAATCTGCAGGCTTGTGCTTATAGTCCATCAATTACTTGTTTAATGACAGTCTTCCCCAGCAGGTGACTAGCTCCTGAGGCAGTGACCACATCTGTCTACCTTGTTCACTTTTGTGCTTGATAAATGTGTGTTGAGTTGAATTATATTTTCTTTAGGGATATTACTAACTATTACTAAATCAGAATTGCATTTGGAGGCTGGAGCTATGCCATAAGACGTTTATTGGAGGAGCCCTGTCACATGTTGAGGTCTCCAGGAAGCAGAGTTAGAGATGGAGTTGAGCTTACAGACTGCTTTTTAAGGCACGCTCTTGGCATCAATGGCCATGGAAGGGAGGGGCGGGGTTAGAGGAAGATGGTCAGAATGAGAGGTCTTACTATAATGAAGGTCCAACAACAGCCTCAGCCTGATGTTTGGGAAGCTCTGGAGCTTGAATACCTCCTCAGGGTTGTATTAATGATTTATTTCTAAGTACTAACCCCAAGAATTATCTCACAGCCTCTATGGGCCAGGAGGCTTGGCATGGCTTAGCTGGGTCTGCTGCCTCAGGGACTCTGTCACAGCTGCAAACAAGGTGTCAGCTGGGTCTGTGGTCTCATCTGCAGGCTTGACTGGGCACAGTCTGCTTCTAAGCCCACTCATGAGGTGATTGGCAGGATTAAGCTCCTCGTGGGCTCTGAGGTAAAAGCTCATCACAGGCTATTGGTAGAAGCTCCACTCTGTTCCTTGCCATGTGTGTCTCTCCACAGAGCATCTCACAATGGAGTGAGCAGACCAAAGGGAAAGAGAGTTCTAGCAAGAGATAGAGAGGGAGAGAATGAGCAAACAAGCTAGCAAAAGGGAGGGGTCACAGTCTTGTAAGTTTGTCACAAAAGTGGCATCCCATCACCTTGCCGTATTCTTCGTTAGGGACAAGTTAATGGCTCCAGCCCACAATCGAGGAGAGGAGATTCCATGTAGGCATGAACCCCAGTGGGTGGGGAACACAAAGGCTGTCTCAAGTGGGGCTGAGATGGCCAGACCTTTATACTCCCACATGGCTCAGTTAATGGATGTGGACCACATGGACGAGAATGTGACGCTGGGGGGCGGGGGGCAGCTCTCTGCAGCTGACGTCATCCCCACAGGCTAACAGCTGAAGGCCGAGGCAGGAAGTCCTTCCCGGAAGGGGGCCAGAGTGGCACGCTTACATATCCTCCATTCCACATTCAGACTATAGAGTTTGGCTCAGTGGCAAATTCTGTTGATCCACGTGTGAGAGAAGAAAGGGAAGGAGGAAGTTTCTCGTATTTATATTCATGGGAAATAGTGCTACTTATTTTTGTTTTTTCCCTTTATCTTCCTCTTTTCACGACCCTGGGGTTGGAACTTTCTCTGAATGCTAAATAAAAACTCTACCTGAAAATAAAGTTGTGGTGTAACCACCTGTCACCCCATGCCACGAGGGCGAGACCTCGGTGGTGGCTCATTCTGTCACACTGCCGGCAGGGGACCGTTGAGGATCGCACCTCTCTGCAGGGCAGGACTGCGCGGGTCCACGATTCTCTCTTCTCATTCTTTCCCTTCGCCTCCATCCCCTGTTCTGTTCATTCTTCATTGCAAACCCACACCCTTTGGACAGTTCGCATTGTGGAATCCAAGAAGCTAGTGGTGGTAGGCACCTCAGAGCTTGTCTGGAAGCAGAGCCCAAGATGGGGATCCTGCAGCAAGTGGGGGAGCACACTCAGGCGAGTGGACAGGGCAGGGAGGCCTATGTGATAATGGGATCCCGCTGGCCGAAGTCCGGGCTCCTGGGGATGCGGGGAGGCACCAGCACACACGGAGTTGTGTGCTGCCCACAGGCCAGGGGTCCAGCCTGCTGTACCTCTGTGTCAGGCAGCTCGCTCAGCTATGTGGTGGCGGCCGGGACACGGGTAGCATCTGCCACAGTTCTTTCTTCTATTGACTCACTGTTTTCTTCCTCTGATCTTTCCTCCCCGGGCAAGCTTTCCTTTACAGAGTAATGGGAAGCGCAGGGCTGGGAATCACATAGAAGGAGCCTGGGATCTTCTTCTCATTCTTTGGAAACTGGCCATCTTGGATACGTTTTTCAGCTTATTTATTTATTTATTTTATTAATTTATTTTTTTAATGTTTATTTTTGAGACACACATACACACAGAGGGCGTGAGCAGGGGAGGGGCAGAGAGAGAGAGGGAGAAGCAGCCTCCAGACTCTGAGCTGTCAGCACAGAGCCCATCGCGGGGCTCGAACTCACGAACTGTGGGATCATGACCTGAGCTGAAGTCAGATGTCTTAACTGACTGAGCCACTCAGGCTCACCTAAGTTATTCAGCTTTTTAAACCTCAGTTTGCCTGCCTGGCGAATGGGTATGCTAGCACTCACCCCACAGGGGTGCGGACAGGACTGAACGGTGATATTTGTGCAGTGCTTATGGCGGCACCCTCCCTTTCTCCCTTCTCACTTGTCCCTCTTATAAGCGACACGGAGAAGCCTCTTCTTTTCCTGGCATGGCCCTCCAGAGCTCTCAAGGTCATCACGCTGCTCCCCGCAACCTTCTGCTTTCCTTGTTAATGAACTCCTTTGCCTTTAGCTTCTGTGACAGCTGTCTGGTACCTGCAGGGTACTCCCTGCTATCCTCAGTGATTTCCAACTGATCATCTTCCCTCTTCCACAGGGGGGCCCAGCACCAAACATGGCTTTTTCTATGGGATGGGAGGGGGGTCCGCCGGGAAGAGGGTAGCAGAACTGCGCTGCCCTCTGTCCCCTGCCTAGGCTCTCAGAGATGCTATCCCCGATGACCTTTGCTTCTCTGACAACTTCAGAGGCAGTGGTTATAAGCAGCAGAGGATGCCAAGCTGCGGTCCTTGTTCCCAGGTGTCTACACAGGTCTTTGGGCTCTTCCTCTGGAGTTCCAGCTGGAGTTTCCTGTCAACCTGGTATCGCGCAGTGCAGAGCCAGCCCCCATCCTTCGTGTATTGGTGCGGCCACCGGATCCAGGAGTTAAAATCCATATCAGGAAGGCTATGCAGTGATGATCTAATGGAATGCAAAGCTATGCAAGCCAACTCCAGAGATTCTGATATGCTTCTCAGAATCTCAGAGATGGCCGTGTGGAGTTTGTGCGAGTTCCCCAGCTCGCTTACTAAGCCCCTGTCTCCACGTTGCAATTCACTGCTCTGCTGCTTCTGCTTCTGGAAATGAGAGCGTTCCTACCTCGGCACTCCTCCAGATGGACCAGATGTTGTTAGAAAGCCTTGAAGCATCTGAATCTTTGCAATGTCTCTAAAGCCTCACCTCTCTTGAAGGACGAGTGGCATTTCCAATCCACCAATCTTTGTGATTTATGTTTGCACCTCCCTCTTTTCCTAACCGCCCTCCCCAACCTCCCCCCCACCCCGCTTAGCCAGATGCCTGGAGCCTGGGTGGGCTGCCTGAATATGCAGGCCTTTCTCTCTCCCCCTACCAACCCCCTCCAGACCCATCCCAGGAGGGGAATCTCTCACTTTTCAAAGAATAAATCTGTAAAAGAGTCAACATTTCCAGAGCAGTCAATCTTTGCTCTGTGTGTGTGGGCGTGCATGTGTGTTTCTGGAATACGTGCTGTGTGTATATCTGTGTGTCTGCAGAGAGGAGAACAGAGCTAATAGCTAATAGCTCTGTTATTATTATCTGCTAATAGCTAATAATTTAATTTCTGAAGAGCTGAGACCACAGAGGGAAGGATGCGTGCAAGAAAGCAAGAGTATCATCAACCCGCTGTGAGAGGTCGGAGTCATCCAAGGGAAGGGGAGTGCCGGGAAGAAAGGGCTCCCAGTTTGAGCTGCTCCCGGATATATCTGTGCACAATTCCGCAGCAGCTTTGGAATGTAGAGTGAGCTGATCCCCAACTCTACTGGGTGCAGGCTCTCTGCTGCTTAGGGGAGATCAGAGGGGATTCTGGCCATCTCTGTCTGCTGAGTCCCTTAAGCCTCGGCCATTCAGCCACTGGGCTTTGTTTTCTCAGACACTACCTTGTATTTCCTCTTTCCTGTCCAGAGAAAATGATCAGCAGAGAACCCTGAAGAAGGGTCTTGAATCAAGTTTAAATCTTCATAGAGTTTCCTGAAAAGTTGTAAATGAAAACAAAACTCTTCCAGCCAACAACCAACGAACTCCCTAACCAGCCCCGAAGAAAACCCAGATGTGTGGAGACGGTAACATCATTGGGCTGCAATCCAGTTTTACTGGCTTTAGTTCCTGTGGGTGTGAATGAGATTAGGTGTGGTAGGGGTCAGTAGGGGACAAAGTTAATTATGAGGGAGGGGCCTGTGGAAACCAGGGGCTCTCGCTCGACCGCAAGCTTGCTGATGATGGAGCCTGGACCACCACTGATGCCTCATGACTTGGGGAAGAGGAACAACATGGATAACTCAAGTCCACTGAAGAGTTTTTCAAGCTTATTTCAGCCTCTCTTTCCCTGCAAATGAATTTGATGGAAAAAGGGTTCCACCAAGATTCCATCTGATGGAAAAAATTTCCACAAGCATCTCCATAGTAATCATGGATCTGGCTGTTTAGTCAGGTCTGGGAGAGACATTGAGGCTCTATTAATGTACACAGTCTGAAAAGAGTCTGTCTCCTTCTAGCAATGAGTGGAATATTCCTGCGAGCATGAGTGGCAGGTGGAGGTGGAATAGAAAAAATGAAGGTCTAATAGGAGGGAAGAGGAGGGAAGTATTTAGAGTTTTACTAAAGAAAAAACGTAGGCTCAGAATGAGAGCACAACGAGGAAGCAGAGTACAATGCCTGAGCAGGAAAAAGGGCCAATCTGGGGGTGCCCAGAAATGGGGGTTTGGTCCAACCCAGCTGGACGGGTCCCTGCCTGCAAGAAAGGTTTCAGCTTGGAGGCAAAGGTGAGCAGACTGAGGCTCAGCAGCAAAGCTCTCACCTCCCCAGGGACAGAAGAGGCTGGCACAGAGACCCCACTCAACTCAGACTGTGAGGGACGTTGGGTGGGGTGGGCAGTAACTCCCCCAAACTGCAGCCCAAGCACTCTTGGGTTGGACACACCTGAAAGAATTGGTCAGTGCTGTGGTGGGTAAGTCAGTGGTAGCATATGTATTGTGACTTCTAATCGGACAGAATTTTGACCTTAGATTATGAACATGTCCGGCTGAGATGTTACCCAGGGGACGTTCTGAGAGGCATCATCCTACAAACACCACCTATGAAAGGGCACGGACACTTCCTTCTTCCTTCCAACTTACTTCCGGTTTTGATCCTTGGGTGATACAAGATGGCGTCCATATCTGGGGCCAGAAGAAACGTGTTTGAAAGAGTACTTCGGTCAGGGAGGTTGTTTTCTCTTAGGTTTTTACTCAGCCTTTCTAGAGGTGGCATGACACAGCTAGATTTGTTAGAGTCTTTACTACTTTTTTTGTTTCTGTTTAGAAAAAGTGCTAATGAACAGAGAAACATGGTCAACACCCAACACACTCACTTATTACAATACCTAGTATGTGCCAGGCATCGCATTAGGCTAATGATCCCTAATTGAACTGAACTGCATTAACTACCTCAAAAATGGGGGAGCTGCTCCTGAGCCCTATGCCACAGTGGCCCCATGAGAATGAGGCCCAATGTTGCCAAATCTACTTTTTTGAGAAAAACTGGAACGGCGTCCAAATTGCCTTAGGGTTCATTCACTTATTCAGCAAATAATTACTACACACCTGCAATGCCAGTCACAGAGGTGCAGTGATAAACAGGGCCCATAGATGCCTTGCTTTGTGGAGTTTTCGGGAAGTTGATATGTTTACATAGGTAAAGAAACAACCAGAACACAAACTTCTGTGTAGGGTTATGTGCTGTGAAGGAACTTGAACAGGGTTTAGTGGTAGAAAGGTATGTGTGTGGGGGGGGGGGGGCAGCCTCTCTGGAAGGTTAGTGACCTGTATGATGAGAAGGAGGCTGTCAGGCACAGAGCTGGAGGAAAGAGCATTTCAGGTAAGGGGGGGAAAGTAAGTGAATTCCCAAGGGTTGATGTCTTCAGGGGCTGAAAGATGGTGGATTGGGTGGTGTGTAGAAAGCAGGGTCAGATATGGGAGAAGGTTTCTCAGAAAAGTTGCCTCTTGCCATACATTCCTTTCACTCTTTTGGGTGTGTTCTGGTCTCCTTCAAGGGCCTCCTGGAGGCCTGAGGTGCAGAGATGGGGGCACTGAAATAAGCCAGCTCAGAGTTTTGACCCATCGTCCCTCAAGTGTATGGAGGCTTTCCTCCTATGGCCCAGGTCTCCAACCTGGGCTTGGTAGGCTTGGGGAGATGGGAGACAGAAAGAATATACTCAATTCTTCCCAACTGGTTTTTGTGAAATTTGTGTGTTAGGTTCTGATGTGTGGCCTGGTAGCCATGGAGGTTCCAACGGCGGCCATGTTTTAGATGGAGATACCACAGGCGCCTGTGATGGCTGTTATGTGGGCACAAGTTTCTGGGTTCTATTTTAGGGAGCTGATTTTTCTTGTGATGCTTATTATTTATGGATTCCAGATCACCACCCCGTTTGGAAACATATGAAGCTGATTGGCGTGTGGGGAAAGCAGCTTAGGAGAGGTCAGTCAGCAAAGCAAAAGTGTGTAAAAATCACCTCACACAGCACAGGCTCCCATTCAGGGCCACAAATCAAGCCCAGGCATTCCCCTGCCTGGGGACAGGGGTGGGTTCTCTGAGCCTGTCATCCTCAATCAGGCTGTCTCTATCAGAGAGCTAGGTCAAAGTCAATTTTTATAAAACTATTATAGAAACCATATGTGTGTGCAAAAACATATTGCCTTTTTTCCCCCCATGGCTGGTAAAATTTCTTGTTCTTTTCCTTGGAGCCTTTCTGAATTGGAAACACAGTGATGCTCAGTGGAAGAGGATTACTTTTCATGCAACACAAGTCCAGCAAAAGGGGGAATTCATTGCAGGAATGAATTGTGGACTTTTCCAACAAGAGTTCTTTTTAAACTGATGGCATATAGGGACCTATTGGTCACTGTAATGAGCCAGGTCAGGCCAGAGCATAAAACAGGTCTTAGAAGTTTCATGGCCCAAAAAAGAAGAAAGTCTTAACATTTTACCAAGTTCCTTTTCTTTCCCATTGGTATAATTGTAAATCTGAGCTCTCAAGTCCCCAAGTTCAAAACTAGCTGTGTTCACTTTTATTGATTGCAATGGAAACAATCAAGATGCCCTCTTCCCCTAACCTATTTCCTGGGCTGGTGGGAGACAGTGTCTATGTCTGTACTCTTACCTTCACTGCTGTGTGTCTTCAAAGCATGACAGATCTTGCTTGGCTCAGTATCTGGGAGTAAAGGGAGGTAGTGACTTCTTCTGTCCCCTCTACTGCTTTCTCAAAACCAAGCAGCATGAGCTTTACTTTATAGTAAAGACTTTTTTTTAACCACCCAAAAAGCCAGATTTAAAATTCTATAAGCTAGAATGGCATTTAAGAACCTTATTTTTTTATGTTTATTTTTGAGAGATCATAAGTTGGGGAGGGGCAGGGAGAGAGGGGGACAGAGAATCCGAAGCAGGCTTCACACCGACAGCACAGAGCCCGATGTGGGGCTTGAAATCATGAACCATGAGCTCATGACTCGAGCCAAAGTCAGATGTTCAACCAAGTGAGCCACCTTGAACCTTGTTTTTTTAACCAGTACCAGTGGTTCTCAAAGTGTGTTCCTTGTACATCTGCATCAGTGGTACCTGAGAACTTGTTAGCGATTCCAATCTTCAGGCCCCAGCCCAAACCTCCTGGATCAGCACCCATTGGGGTGGGACTCAGCAATCTCTTTTTAGCAAGTCCTCTGGGTGATTCTGACTTACATTAAATTTCAGGGCCATTGCTATGCACCAGTAACATTCAATACCAAATCATGTGTGTCACTTTACTTTTTATATTAATTTAATAACTCTGTATAAGTGAAAGAAATCGTATATTTTTTCTTATGTTAGTGTACTACTTCCTCTGACCCCCCACTCTGATTCCCAGCTTTGATGAGGGGCCAGACTTCTCTCTTGACAAGGCTGTAGAAAGATCTGGCCAGGAAAGGAGATGGGGAAGCAGGGTACCATGCAGCAAAGAGTATCTCTACAGAAATGCTCTCTGCTATGTCTTCTGGTTTTGAGACAGGGCATCTCTTTCGGTTAAGGGAGGATGGGAGATTTGCTTGACTTTCTCTTCATCATTTTGCCCCACAAATATTTTAAGCCTCCTGTTAAAATATAGCAAGAGAACCAGTCAACCTTGTCAACACTAAGGGGAAAGTGAGGCCAAGGACAGGTATGGTTAAGGTATGAAGTTTCTTATTGGTAATTTCTTTCTGCTTTTTGAAAGAGATATATATATATATATATATATATATATAAACATATAAACATATAAACATATACATATATATTTTATATATGTTTTATTTTGGAGAGAGACAGAGAGAGACAACAAGCGGGGGAGGTCAGAGAGGGAGACACAAAATCTGAAGCGGGCTCCAGGATCTGAGCTGTCAGAACAGAGTCTGACAGGGGCTCAAACTCACAAACCTTGAGATCATGACCTGAGTCGAAGCTGGATGCTCAACCCACTGAGCCACAAGGTGCCCCATGAGCCTTTTCTTTTTTAAACATAGTACTACAGGTACAGAAAATTAATATTGAGCATTTTAATACAAAGCAACATATCTTTGGTAGACTGTGTGTTTGAGATATATCATCAGTTACCTCTCCTGCTGGAAATAGCTGTTCACACTTCCTTTGGGAAACCTCCTCTCCTCCTTTCCCAGCCTTTTGGTTTCGTTTGAATGGGTCCAGGCCTGTACTCTGATTGGCTAAAGCCAGCAGGCCATTTGCCATCTCCCGGCCACAATGATTGGTTCAGTCATGGGGATGTCCAGTCATGGCCAATGGGAATCATGATAACACTTGCTGGAACTTCTGAGCAAGTGGCCTTGTCCGTCATCCTTTGAATACAGTGGTGGCAAGAGAAAATGTGCACTCCATACCCTTTAGTTGAGCTGTAAAGTGAGGGAGGCCTAGTGAGGATGGCCTGAAAAAGCACAAAGTCAACAGATACAGAAAAACTGGGCCTGATATTTGGATTAAACAATTGCAAGAAGCCAGTTATACACTTGGATTTTGAGACACATGAGTCAACACATCCCTTTTTCCCGTTTGAATCAGAATGATTTTTTTTTTTATCACTTGCAACTGAAGGAATCTTAAAAGTCATAGTACTTATCACCAAAGTGATCATGAATAAGATTTGCCTCCAGTTAGATGATTCATCTGGAATTTGGAGTGTCATTCTCTGTATTAGCTGTATTTTCTTTTTCTGCATTTTTTAGAAGTTTATTTATTTATTTTGAGAGAGCAAGAGACAGCGAAAGAGTGAGAGTGAATAAGCAAGGGAGAGGCAATAGAGAGGGAGAGAGAGAGAGAATCCCAAGCAGTCTCTGCACTGATATGGGGCTCGAACCCATCAAGCAGAAGATCATGACCTGAGCTGAAACCAAGAGTATGTCAACAGACTGAGCCCCACAAGTGCTCCTCATTTTCTGCATTCTTGATGCTCTGGCATCTGGGGGGCCTCTTGGGAGGGCCTCACTGCCTGAGGGAAACTATCCCTTCCAGGGCTAGCCAATTCTTAGAGGCATCAAAGTCCCTGCCCAGGAATGTGCCTCTCATATGGAAACTAACCAATCCAGGGCCCATACTCCAAGTCACCTCTTCTATCTAGCCCTTACATTCTAGGAGGCAATATTCCTCTGTCTTAATCATCCCAGGGCCAGGTACCAGGCAACTAGACAAAGCCCCTATCTCCAGAGCTTGCTGAAATTATTCAAACTTGCCACTCTTAAACCTGCTTACCTTGTCCTGCTCTGCTTTTTGTGTGGAAGCCACAATGAAGGTTCTTACCCACACTTTCCTCTTGCTCCTTCTTCCTCTTGACAGACACTCATGCTTCTCTGCATGTGCTATACTCCCTCCTCTTGGGAACTGTGAGTGACAAACTATTTTTTCATTGGCTCTAATCTCCTGATCTGTGGGCCTCACCATATCTGAACACTGATAAAATCTGTATTTTTAAACATGCTATGAATTTAAGATATCACAGTAGGAGGCATGCTAGGAATGCCAGAAAAGGCCATTTTCATGGATATTCTGGGAGTAAGGAGCAAAGAATGCCTACTGAAAATTTCATTTTCCATTTGTTCCAAATGCACATCAAAGCCATTTACTCTGTAAACATTGTCCAGCAATGGGTAATGATGGCTGGGATCCCTTGATCTTTGAAAGATATGTTGTATTTTATCTTCTGTTTGGTAGTGGAGGTGGTGAGGAGGTGGGGGAAGTTCTAATAAGTGAAAATGGGGATGTCTAAGTTTTATGGTTCTGTTTTTCATCTTAGCAGCCTTCTGAGGGTTACAAGTTTGATAGAAAGGCATTATATCGATTTGTATCACAATTTTTAAAATATCACTTTTCATCTAAGAATTTCTTGTAATCAAGAAATGATTTAGGTGGGGCGCCTGGGTGGCTTAGTCGGTTAAGCGTCCGACTTTCGCTTAGGTCATGATCTCGCGGTTCGTGGGTTCGAGCCCCGCGTCGGGCTCTGTGCTGACTGCCAGCTCAGAGCCTGGAGCCTGTTTCAGTCTGTGACTCCCTCTCTCTCTGATCCTCCCCTGCTCACGCTGTCTCTCTCTCTCCTAGAAATAAATAAAAACATTAAAAAAAAAAAAAAGAAATGATTTAGGAAGCAGAATAGCTCCATCATTCATCTGCTCCATACCCCCCCAAATAAAACACCCCAATACATCCAAATCCCCTACTTTCCCCCCCCTGCCAGTGATTGGTCCCATGAATCATTTTAGTGCTGGCAAGATGTACAGATCAAGCTGCATAAAAAATAGAGAGCTCAGGTTTACCATTTGAAGTTCTCAACACCTGGTCACCTACTGTGGGGAGCTGTGAGCTGGAATTCATTCATTCACACATTCTCCTGTTGGGGATTGAATGTGAAATTTCTTAAAGCTGGGAAACTACTATTTTGGGGATTGCAAGCAGTTTCTGAGTTATCTCTGTGCAAAGCCTTCTGTGACAGTCTGTGTGCTTGGTTTCAAGAAAAAGAAAGCAAGGCTGAAGAGCTTAGGCCGAAAATGAATTTTGGGGGAGGAGAATAGAACGATATCAGTTCAGAGGATGGACAGGGAAAGCTGAAGAATTCAGACTGGAAAATGGGCAAAAACCAAGGGTGGCTTGGCAGCAGACAGTCAGCCCAGGATGTGGGACCATGGCTTCAGGACATCACCACCATTGCTAGACTCAGCGGCGGCTGGACAGAGCTATTACTGCTGGACAGAGTCACTTTTGTTGGACCTCTTCTAACCCTGGTTCATTGCCTGTATATTTGGCTACAGTGGACATTGGACTTGTGATATTGTGATTTATAATAAGAAATATATATCTGTTTTTGTCCGATTCTTTTTTTTTTTTTTTTTACAAATAGTTTATTGTCAAATTAGTTTCTACATAACACTCAGTGCTCATCCCCAAAGTGCCCTCCTTCATGCCCATTGTTTTTGTCCGATTCTTGACACAGAGCTCTTAAAACCCTTGGAGTTTCCTAAGCAATAACAATGTCTTTTGTTATGTTAATGAGCTACCCTCAGGACAGTTCCTAGGTAACCTAAGGATGGGGGCTGGTTGCCAGGGGACCCAATTATGTGACTAAAGCATTGGAAATTTAGCCCTTACTCCCTCTCTCTAGAGAGTAGAAAGGAGCTGGAGATTGAATCAAACATCAATGGCCAATCGTTTAATCAATTATGCTTATGTGATGAAGCCTCCAGAGGGACAAGGTTTGGAGAACGTCCAAGGTGGTGAGCACATGGAGCACCTGGGAGAAGGAGGCACTCAGAGAGCATGGAAACTCTGTGTATTTTCTTCATACCTTGTGCTATACATCTCTTCCACCTGGCTGTTCCTGATTTGGAACCTCTTATAACACACTGGTAATCTAGTTGTTTTCCTGAGTTCTGTGAGCTGCTCTGGCAAGTTAATCAAGCCCAAAGAAGGTGTGGGAACCTCCAGTGTATAGCTGGTGGGTCAGAAGCCAGGAGACAATCTGTGCTTTTAATTGGTGTCTGAAGAGGGGAGCCAGTCTTATTAGACCAAGTCCTTAATTTGTGGGATCTGATGCTATCTCCAGGCACAGAGTGTCAGAATTGAGTTTATTGTTTTGTGGTGTTAGAAAACATACACATATTAGAGGGCTATATATTGATCACTGGTTCAGAGTTCACACAGCATCCTACAGGGCTGCACCCATATCACAGAATTTTGTTTCCAAGCCAGCATGGTAATTGAGGATTTAGTAGGCTACTGCGCCATTACATAGCTGTCTTTGGGCAATGGGGTGTGTTATAGTACC
The DNA here is from genome assembly GCF_003009895.1 of Hyaena hyaena. Lineage (NCBI taxonomy): Eukaryota > Metazoa > Chordata > Mammalia > Carnivora > Hyaenidae > Hyaena > Hyaena hyaena. Next base: position 141,357 of record NW_024081719.1, on the reverse strand, counting down.
ATTGAATTCCACAGACATCAGCCAGATTGGCTTATTTCTTCTATAAAGTAAAACCCTTGGTCAGAAAATATTCTATGGGATATAATTGTGTATAGGCATATAGTAAGTCCACTAATGGATCTCCTGGCAGAATCATGTTGGATAATGCAGAGAAAGCAAATTAACATTCACAAGTCAGTGTCTATTTCGGTGAGAACAAATTGAGATCCTCCACCATGGGAGGGGGTCCAATATGAGCACATCTACAATCTTGCCCTTCTGGAGTACAGTGTCCCATAAGGATTCTGAGTAGGGTATTGCTGATGAGCTGAAGGGTACGTTTAAAAATTTTTTTTTAATCTAACAAAAGGATTGTTTCCATCAGCAGGTTATGATACTGCTGATTGAGATATGATACCCTGTAGAGAGGAAGGATTGACGAGGTGGGAGAGAGAGGCCATAATTGCAGGAGTAGAGTCCTTCTTGGAGGTGAGCAGCGATGAGTGTTGGCTCACAAGTGAAGGGCTGTTGAGACAGGACCAGAAATGGTCCATTCATTTCAACAGAGGGAAGGGAGAGCAGGTGTGTACAGATGTTTCTCATTTGTTTCTGTTTTTTCAGTGAAATGAAGCATGAAGTTATCAGCAAAAAAATGAGGATAGGGAGAGGAGCTATCAGAGGGAATAATAGATTTATTGCAGAGGGAGAAAAAGGTGTGAAATAGTATCTTGAAAAGTGGGGAAGCAAATTTACTATGGAAAAATTATGATCGCTGGGCAGTTTTCACGATCATGAGTTTATGAGTTATTTTGCAACTATGTCTAGCTGTGCAGTGCAGGCATGGAATTGGAAATGTTCTGGATAACTCACAGAATCAATGGGGAGGCTGGAAAACCAGGTGTGGAAAATGGACAGTAATCAGTGGAGGCTTAGCATGATGAATATTTGGGCGAGGGTGTGGGCATTGTCAATGATGTACAATGCTACTGCCACTACCTATGGGTGCCACTAGACATTGTCACCATGACTCTAGCCACTGGACATCGGTTCCAGGGCTAGCCAACTCTCCATCCACCACAGAGCTAATCTCTCTGAACTTTGGACCTTGTACCACTTTCTCATGATTTAATGCATTAGTTGGGGCTACACCAGAACTGCCACTGGCCTAAATAGAACCTTCATGTAAATTTCTCTGTCAGAATATTGTTATAATAAATACACAAATCAAGGATGACTCCAGTATGCAAGGCACACTTGGAGCTGAGTAGTGTCAAAAACATAGCGGCAGCCCTGGTCTTGTGTGTGCCCTTGGTTTGGTTGCCAGTGTGTGGAGAAGATAAGAATCAGCCACAATTAGCTTCTGGGGACCTGCACAGGGGGGTCCCCTAAATTGGGAAGGAGTTTTGGATCCTGCTTGGCAATCAAAGGAAAATGTTCAACAGGCTTTCATGGTTTAGGAGCTTCTTTTGGATAAGTCCTTTTAATAAGGCAAATATAAGGCACAAATCTACCAATGTGTTGAGGGAGATCTGAACTAATAAAGTAATTCAAATATAAATGACTAGAAGGTAAGTCTTCTGTCTAGTAACACATGTTGGGTGTATATATTCTTCCCACTTAAAAGTGGATTTGTGCTGTGTTGGAAAGTTTTCATTTTTTCTTGGGAGATAATGGATGCCTTTTTCACCCAGATTTGTTCACTGAGGGCTGGACTGTGCCGCAAGAGGTATCAAGCTTGACCAGATGAATGACTTTGCAAAGTATGAGGACTGGGCTTACCACGGTGTTACCTGGGCTGTGGTAGTGAAGTCCCTCACTGGTCTTATTTGAGATTGAACAAACCCACATTTTGGAAATTATTGATATAAATATAATGATTGTTTTGGGGGGCAATAGAGGCCAAATTGTACCTTGTTCCTGAAAAGGACGATGTTTCCACTGTCAGTTGTCCTGGGGTGGGAAATGATACAGGGAGAGAGGACATTCCTGTCATTCCCTGGTCTGGAACTGAATGGGGCCATGTGTCCTAAGGCAGAAAAAGGCCTGGAGATTCTTATGGGAAGATTGAGGTGCCTCCTTCCCCTTATCCCAATACATAGAAGCCTGTGGGGAAACAAGCAGGGATATGGAATCAAATATGGGCCAGGGACCTGGAAAGTATCCACACAAAGCAGATGAAAGCAACTTGTGTAGTTACTTGGTCTCTCAGAGTCTTGTTAATGGATCTGGTATGTGTTGTACACCTGCTCTTAGCAGTGTGCTGGGCATTTGGGGTGGGGGTTCACACGTGAGTTGAAATTATATGGAGTGAGCGACAACAAGCCAATTAAAAGATGGCAAGAGGCAACCTGGAAAATGATGGATGGAAGAATTTCATGTCCACCAAGACGCATCTGTGGGACACGTTAACTTTCTTTGGGAACGTCCAGGAATTACTCATGAAAGTAAATATGAAAAAAAAATTAAGGATTCCCCAAGATCCATGGGGATGTGGGCTTGGATTATTTGTATTAAAGCTTTAAAGAAAAATGCCATCTTGAAGGCTAAAGAGCTTGGGGATTCAGAGGTGGCACATTTAATAAGCACACTCTTTTATTGACCTCCTAGCATGTGATAGGCACTTTTTTTTTGATGGCATGAAATAGACCCTTAAAGAAGATGCATTATTTTCCTCCCTCAACACCTGGCATGGGATCTTAGATTATCTTTGCATGCAAAGGAAATAAGGTCTCCAAAGTTATGTTATAACCAACATCCAAGAGTCAGATTTCCTCACCTTCTCCAACCCTGTCTCCTCCAGTGGATTTTCTACAGCATTCAGTTGAGCTGATACTGGCCATGGTGCAATGCAGCCACATTAACATTCTCATCAGACCCAGCGTTTCCCCTTCCTTGGCTCTGATATATGGCTATCTGCAGCTTCAGTGTTGCAATCACAGATGCTGGGATGGAAAGGGGGCTGGGTGGTAAGGGAACCATCTGCCCCCAGAAGAAGATGTAGCGCAGACTTGGAAAGTTCTTTTGCCTTCTAGGGGTCTCAGGGACAGGGGCCAGATTTCAGTATCAGTGCAGTAAATCCAGAGACCTATCGGGGGTCTTGCAAAGGAAGCTTCCTTCATTTATGAAAGATAATTGCTGTCATTTATTGGGTCCCATCGTGTGACACATCCTTTCACATAGTATCTCCTGTGACCCTCAACAACACTTTAATTCCATGAGATAGGTGACAAAAATGAAGAGTTTCTTCAAATTGTTCAAGGTCACAGGACAAGTAATTAAAACAGAGCCAGAATTTAAACTTTTATATTTGAGCCAAATTCTTAGGAGAATTTTTCTCAGCCAGAGGTAATTTTACCCCCAGGGGACATTTGACAACATCTGTAGACATTTTTGATTGGACATTGACTGGAAGGGTGCTAATGTCATCTCCTTGCAGCCAGGGATGCTGCTAGACATCCTGCAATGTCCAGAACACTCTCCTGTTATTGGCTAAATTGTGTCCTTCCAAAGAGAATATTGAAGTTCTAACCCCTGAGTACCTCAGAATGTGACTCTATTTGGTAAGAGACTGGTTGCCCATGTAACCAGTTAAGATAATATCATGTTGGAGTAGGTGAACTCCTGATCCAATGTGACTGGTGTCCTTCTAAGAGGATGGCCATATGAAGACATAGGGACAGAGGAAGAAACTTGAGAAGATGGAGGCAGAGATTGGAATGATGCACTTCTCTGTGCATCAACAAGCCGAGGAATGTCAGGGATCGCAGGTCATCACCAGAAGCTAGGAACAGATTCTGTCATGGAACAGATTCTCTTTCACAGCCCTTAGGAAGAACCAACCCTACTAACACCTTGATCTTGAACTTCTGGCCTCCAGGTCTACGGGGGAATAAATTTCTGTGGTTTTAAGCCATGTGGTTTGTGGTCATTTGTCACAGCAGACCTAGCAGACCAAAATGCCCCCACAACAAAGAATTATCTGATCCAAGATGTCAATAGTGCCATTGACACTGAGAAACTCTGCCTTAAGAGAACATTCAGTTTGCTACTCATACTTAGCAACCATTCTGCTCCCTTCCCTTCTCGGGAGCTGCTGAACATTCCAAGAAGGTTGAGAGCATTTATGCCTGTATCCAGAACAGGGGGGAGGGCAGGCTATTTCAGTGAGTAAAAACCAGTCTTTTAAAGTGTTTAACATGGTTAGCCCATATGGCAACTTAATTAGCCTTGATCCACCTCAGGAGTGAGGGGTCCTGGCTGGAACTGTGTTGATAGATTTTGATATTGTTTTCATAGAGCAAGACCCTGTGTCCCTTCCCAGCCTGGGCTAGAAGTTTTTGGCTTTCAGTACTTGGCTGGGTGGGCTGAAGTTTCCTCTAGGATGTCACATTGCATTTTATTAGTCTCCATTTTCCTCATAAGGCTGAGGGCCATGTTTCACCCTGAACCACCAGAGTGGTATTTCTTCAGAATTGGAAAAGAAAACATTCTCCCAGATTGTAACCTAGAAAAGTGGTGTGGTGGGAAGACCAATCTTTCTCAGAGCATATTAAACAACCCTTCAGTGCAGTTTGCTGATTCATTGTCTAATAAAGTGTTATTGCTATAAGTGTATTGTCTCTGAGCCTAGATAGCCCACTCACCTCTTGGGTATAAAATCCATTTCATCAATGAGTGTGGCATTTGCAGAACTACACTCCGGTTTCCTTGCATGCTGGGATAGTAAGTTAAATAATAAAGGCAATGTTTCTTGCTTGGACTTGGTGGTGTCTACCTCCCTCTACGATTATGAGTATTTTAATGACATTGTCCATCCAGGCAAAGACACAAAACACATACACAGAAGACCTGGCTAAAATGGAAGGTAGCTTGCATGGATTTGAGAGCTAGCAACTCCCCAAATTGGTGCACGGGTTTTAAAAATGGATCCTTTTCATTCACCGAGCAAAGCTTAAAGTGGGTTAAATAATGGCTTGAGAATGAGCCATGACTTATAAGAAGTAGAGCAATGGTCAACGAGAAGTGGATCTTCCAAGCATGGTGCTCTCAGATTCCATAAAGGAAAGTGAGGATGACCTTGACTCTGTTACCATACTGTGTTTGCACTGGGGGAGTTGTTTCAACTGGCTTGCCTAGGGCAGGATTACATGTTCTATTCATTTTGTGCACCCTCTCTCCATCTTCCCAATGTTCTGGTGTCTGGTGGACACTCAGTGATACTGTTTACTGGCACTGGAACTGGCAGTGGAATTTTTTAGTTCATTCTGGGCCTATCCTTTAGCATCTTTATGCTTCAGTATGTTTACAGGAAAAAAAAGGGTGAGTGAGAAGGGACCTGTAGATGGATTTGCAATGTGGACCTGCTAAGGGAATGCCTTCCCCCATTGTAACACTCCATTTCTCGACCCTTGACATAGGCCAGTTGATTTCTGATATGTCATTTCGAAAAACTTGGCAATCTAATCCTTCCTGTAAGACCTTTATTTGTGGTTACTTAGCTCTTGTAATAGAAGGCTTTACGTAGCAGAGAGTGCTGGAAACTGGGGTTTGCTACTTACCCTCTGTATGATAGTGGACAAGTCCCTTAACCTCTTTAGACTTTAGTTTGCCATCAGTCGAACACAGGGTCTGTGTTGCCTATTTCCAAGGGTTTTGTGAGCATCTAATTTGATCAGGTTATGTGAAGGGGCTTTGAAAATGGCAAGGCATTATTTAAAGGTCAAGGATAATTATGAATAAATTCTGATGCGTTTTTAAATTTTCATGGTTTCCTGTGACCATCTCCCTATGCAAGGCACAATAGAACACTTTCCTATGCAGTCCGATTGCTTTTCTTTTCACTTTATTGTTATCCTGCTTGCTCTTCAGTGATATGGTTCCAATTTTACAATCTTGAGATTGATTCTTTCTGTGAAGATGTTTAATTCTCATTGTCATTAATTAGGATGAGGGCAGTGATTTATAAGACACACAGATGCCGAGGCATAGCATTTGGAAATGCCACACGTATTTCTCCTTTGCAAAGCAACACTTTCTGTTTGTGCTTGGCTTTAATTTATGATTTAAAAACAGTCTGTTTGCAGCATTTTGTGGCATCTTCATGGTTAAATCTGCAGCCACCGTAGAGCAATCAGTAGCCCTTGTGAACAAGGGAAGGGGGTTTGCTAATCTGGTGCTGGGGTTTCTGGTGCTTAATAAATTGTTAAGAGACTTGAAAGGGGGCATTGCTATAGTCTGCTAATCCAGATCACTGCTGTCCTGTGTTTTGCATATATAAGAACTGTGTATGGATTTTTTTCCCTCACTTGTGAAAATATAGGACGGCAACATGGTGCTTTCTTTCTTTTCTGTCCCTAGCTAAACTCATTCATCTGTTTTCCTTCTGGAACCTCAAGGCCGATGGTCTCAGCTATTGGGCTGTCCTGATTTCCATCCACATCATCTCTTCTTCCCACTGTTCTGTTAAGGGAGGGGGTGGTGAGCCAGAATGGACAGGGTGCAGCCACTCGCTGGGGCCCTCAGCGACTCTGGGGCATGTACCTGGAGCAGAGTGATAAGGAGAAGCAGGAGTGTGGTAGCGTGGCTGCTACACCTGGAACTCAACGATGAGCACATCCCCTGGCCAGGTCCCCTTGAAAGGGGACTACTGGGGGCTCCTTGTCTAATTCTGACTGCCATGGTCTTTGGGCCAAGCAGAAGGCCAGTGGAAGGCACGCATAGACATGGGGCTATGGCTACTGCACTGGGATTCCCAAATTCTTTATCCTGTGACTTTCCTGAAATTTATTACCCAAACTTAAGAATCGAAATCATTTACCCACCCTTGCCTATGGGTGGCAGAAGTTTGGGTTGATTTGTCAAGTAATTCATTGACTGAAATATGTACTGGAAAATGCATCAATGCTTCAAGATATTCAGAAATAACAAACACAGATTTGCATAATGCTCTTTCAAGGGAAAAGTTTCTCCCACATAAATTATCTCCACAGCCCTGTGAAGTAGGGAGGGTGTGAATTGTAATGTCTTTCTACAGTCAAGAAAATAGAGGCTTGAAGGCTGGGTGATAAGCACAAGTTACATCTCCAGTAAACAAAAGAACCCACCTGTGCTTTACAGCTTTCATTTCTGAGATTGGAGCTCTTTCCTTTATAGGATCTCAGGAGGGTTGAACCATGGGAAGGAGAGGAAAGGGTAAATCATCCAGAAGCTAGCAGGTTTAATTCCAGTTATGTTTCAGTCAATTTATATAATTGGATCCACTAGAGGCCAAGAATTTTGTTCCATGTAATTTTAGGAATTCCTACTCTTTATCCTTTCTAGAGCAGAGCAGTGGTATTAAAGCTTTAAATACATTATTTTTACCTTTCTAAGGCAAAAGACTTCCCCTGTTGGTCAAATGAAGTATGGTATAAAAATCCCAATATACAAACTGAAGTTGAATGGTTATGGTCAAAGTAGGTGTGAAATCTTGCCCAATCATCCCCTCTTATCCTTCAAGTGCCTTGAGATACCTTTGAAACCTTTAGGAAATGAGGATGGAGCTTGCAGGCCAAATGGGTTTTGTTGTCTCTCTCTTTTCTTCCTTCTTCTCTAGTTTGGCCACCTGTCTATTGTCCTCTTCAAAAAATTACCTGAAGACCTCATGGCATTCTCCCATCTTGGCACCCAGAACCTGTGAAGAGTCTGGTTTTGTTATTCATTCCAACAAAGGCACAAGAAAAAGGTGGTAGATATCAGCCTTTGTGTTATTCAACTGTTCTTTATTTCTGTTATGTCCAAAACACAGAGGACATAGCATGCAACCCAATGACACCTCCATTCCCAGATGATTGGTCAATGAACCAAGCCCTAGAACCTATTCTAGGCAGTCAGCATCTTTTCTGGGCATCAAATTCTCCTGAGTCAGTGGCACAAAGCACCGAACCATGGCCCAAGTTTCTCCAGCTACATATGGGCTAATAGTGTGCTAAACACCTGCTTGTCACCACCCACACTAGGATAATCTATTTAAGTCCTGATGATTAGTGCAAATTGCTAAATGATCTAGACAGAGCCGTTCCCTGCACATGTATAGCATTTCCTGAAAGTCTTCATAGGCCCTGGGATGGCAACGAATCCCTTTGGTTGTACTTTGTTCCCTGTACTTGCGAGTTATTACTCTACCTTGAGCCTGGGTTGTTTTCTGTGGAATTAGGTAGGAATCTCATACCTTATTGTCTGTTTAGCGAGGCATATGGGCTTTTTACTTCTTGGAAAGGACTTCTCAACAAAGTGATCACTGGATATATAGATTTTCTTGCAAATTTCTGTTCATATGACTTGTGTTTTCTCTCTGTGTTTCAGCATCTCTTCATAGATGGCAGCAAACTCATTTCTCTCCTTACAGGGTAAGTACAGACATGCTCTTGAAAACACTCTTTACCCCCTTCTGAGCTCTGTGTCCCACCTACTTCCTGCCAAGAAGGCTCGCAAATGCATGGAGTATTGATTGGGTCACTTGAGACAGATTGGCCACCCCCTTTCAAGCAGACTTCAGACCTCTTATGAAATTCCACCATATTTCATACTCCTGAAGTACATGCTTAAACAGGTAGGAGTCAAGCTCTATACTGAGAGGATGTGGGTGACCCCACTTGAGTCTTCTGTCCTGAGCCATGTGCTCCAATTCAGCTTTATCCAAAAAGTCCTATGTTATGGAGCTTTTAGGCTCTTTTGCAGTTATGTATAAAACTGTGGGGTTTTTTTTCTTCGTTGAGCTCCATTGTGAGTACTCTCCTTCTATTCAGAATCCCCAAGGGAAAGGGTAAGAAGTGTGATTCGGGCATGGAAAAACCCACCTAAACCTTAACATTGCAAATAAACTAAATGGCTTCTAAAATTCCACAGCCTTTGAGGAACATTCTCTTTGTTGTGAGGTTTTGGAGTTCAGGTCACCTTTAGTTATTCATGTTCAATTACGTTTTAATATTGATGGTCACAGACAGCCCATGTGATAGATTTCAAATGATCTCAATGCCCCCAGGACTCTCTGTCTGACTTTGGACAACTGAATGTTCCCTACACGTGGTAACCTCTCAGACATAGACCCACTTTCTACTGTTCCTTGTCTCATCAGGCTTAGTGGGCACAGGTGTTTTTTGAATGGCCACTCTGCTCAAGCCTATAAAATGAAGAGCGATGTGTGGAGATCTCAGCCAGTGTAGAGAGCTCATCAGGATCATTTTGAACAAGTATGCAATTTTCCCTTCCTCATAGTTTTTCTTTGATGGATCTAAGTCATTCATCCTTGAATAATTTCCTTAGCAGTAAAAAATTTATCCCAGTAGGATAATAAATTAGTGACATGAAATCTCCTTAAGCTGTGGTAAGAGAAGCAGGCATGGCTATTGCTAGGTCAAAATTATTTTGTCAAAAGAAATTCATGGAAAAAAATGACAGGGGAGGGGGAAGATACTTCTTTTTTTTTTTTTTTTTTTTACAAATAGCTTATTGTCAAATTAGTTTCCACATAACACTCAGTGCTCATTCCCACAAGTGTCCTCCTCCATGCCCATCCCCCCTCCCCCCCACATCCATCAGTCTTCAGTTTTTGTCAGCATTCAAGACTCTCTCACGGTTTGCCTCTCTCCCTTTCCCCCACCATTTCCGCCCTTCTTCTCCCCCTTGTTCCTCCGTCAAGTTCCTCCTAATCCTCCTATACGTGCAAACATATGATATTTGTCCTTCTCTGCCTGACTTATTTCGCTCAGCATAACACCCTCAAGGTCCATCCATGTTGCTACACATGGCCAGATTTCATTGTTTCTCATTGCCATGTAGTATTCCATGGTATAGATAAACCACATCTTCTTGATCCATTCATCTGTTGATGGACACTTAGGCTCTTTCCATGTTTTAGCTATTGTGGAGAGTGCTGCTATGAACATTGGGGTACATGTGCTCCTATGCCTCAGCATTTCTGTATCCCTTGGGTAAATTCCTAGCAGTGCTATTGCTGGGTCATAGGGGAGTTCTATTGTTAGTTTCCTGAGGAACCTCCACACTGTTTTCCAGAGGGGCTGTACCAGTTTACATTCCCACCAACAGTGTAGGAGGGTGCCCGTTTCTCCACATCCTCGCCAGCATCTAGAGTTCTCTGATTTGCTCATTTTAGCCACTCTGACTGGCGTGAGGTGGTATCTCAGTGTGGTTTTGATTTGTATTTCCCTGATGAGGAGGGATGCTGAGCATCGTTTCATGTGTCTATTGGCCATCTGGATGTCCTCTTTGGAGAAGTGTCTGTTCATGTCTTCTGCCCATTTCTTCACTGGGTTGTTTGTTTTTCAGGCGTGTAGTTTGGTGAGTTCCTTATAGAGTCTGGATATTAACCCTTTATCTGATATGTCATTGGCAACTATCTGTTCCCATTCCGTTGGTTGCCTATTAATTTTCTGGGTTGTTTCCTTGGCTGTACAGAAGCTTTTAAGGGGGGAAGATACTTCTAACTCCTCTATCTATAATTTCTACTCATCACCCATTTCCCCTCTCCACCACCCCTGCCCCCATCCACCCTCAGTTTGTTCTCTATATTTAAGAGTCTCTTGTGGTTTGCCTCCCTCCCTCTCTGTAACTATTTTCCCCCTTCCCTTCCCCCGTTGTCTTCTGTTAAGTTTCTCAAGATCCACATATGAATGAAAACATATGATCTCTGTCCTTCTCTGACTGATATTTCACTTATCATAATACCTTCCAGTTCCATCCACGTTGCTGCAAATGTCATGATTTCATTCTTTCTCATTACCAAGTAGTATTCCATTGTATATACAAACAACATCTTCTTTATCCATTCATCACTTGATGGACATTTGGGTTCTTTCCATAATCTGGCTGTTGTTGAGAGCACTGCTATAAACATTGGGGTACATGTGCCCCTATGCATCAGCACTCCTGTATCCCTGTGTAAATTCCTAGTAACAACTTTCATTTCTGAATTCTCTCACCCTCTCATGGAAGCCTCCATCTGAGGAACTTTCTCAGTTCTCTAAGTAGGGCAGCCCTCCCTTAGGTGTGAAGTGGATGAGGTGTCTGTGGTTCCCACTTTAGCTGCCTCTTTTCCCCTCTGTGTTGTCACCCTCTTCTCCTCTCATGAGATTCCTGCTGACACCTTCCTCTCTCCTTCTTCACCTGTCAGAAAAGGCTCCCGTATCAACCATTTACCTAAATGATCAGCTGCCTGTCTTAAGGATACCTGCATTTTGATTTTGGTCCTAAGTGGACTGACTAAACTTGTGCCCTGTTAAAGGAGTTACTTGCAAATGAAGTTTCTTGTTTGGGGAGATGGGGAATACTTTCTTGGAGTCCCTGATATTACAATGTTAAGAAAACATCTCCCCCAATACCTCCTTATTGCACCTGTAAGGATGATCTGCTCATCACTGTCCTTTACCCACAGCATTTCCAAACCTACTGAACTACTGGGTTTCTCAATCCCTGAGACTGTGTGTGCTTCCAGAGGATGTCCCTGATGCCACTCCCATAGCAGCTTTTTTTTTTTTTTTAATAGGATGCCTGCATTGCTATAAGAGCAACCCAAAGTCTCCTGGGTAGCATTAGCTGATCCACACCTGCCTTCCCCTCCTTGGGGTTTGGGGGCCATAATCATTCTCTTGTGGGTCCCTGCCAGCTTCCTCTGCCTGTGGGAAGCAGCTGTGAGATCCCCGACCAAATCAAATTCCTGGAAGACCAGATTTATATGCAGGAGGAAGGCAAGTCAGAGCTGATTAGCTCTGTGTGGGTTGTCCCTCAGGCCACATTTCTCTGGCCTCAAATGGACGCATGCGTATGCTAGCTGGGATTACCGAATGGGTTCTCTACTTTACTGATGGATGAGTAATATATAGGTAGCTAGTGATACATTTTGGGATTTATCCTAAAGAGGCCTCCCCAGGTGTACTTGGAAGGATTGGTCATTACTGTAATTCTAACGGTGAATGCATCATAGAAGCTCTAATTCCGTCAGCCCTCTAAGCTACTGATTGCAGCTGGGCTAATGCATTGCCTCCGAGGAGCATCCATTGATGTGCTGCAGAGGAATTAACTTTGTCGTAATGGAATTTTGTTTTCACCACTGCTCATAAAAACAACTGCCTTGAGCAAATGAAAATGTGTATGGCAATTTGTGCATTTCCAGTAATGACCGTACATGGGCAGATGGTTCTTACAGAAGGAAATGGCATCCCTGCAGACCAGGACTGGCTGATGAATGATTAATAAAGAGCAGTGCCACCAAGATGCTGCCTCTAGAAAGATAAGGGAGACGATGATGTGAGCTGGAAGGGAGGGTAGGGGCTTGGAAAGGTGTGCTCCACTCATGGGCGAGATTCCAAGGAATCTGGCTGGTGCTAGTGACTTAGAATCATTTAAGATGAGTATGACCAGGGTCAGTTGCCCTGTAGTTGGCAAAGAGGCTCACTCAGATCATTCCCTCCCCTTACCTCTTCTTGGAAACTCTGACCTTCCCTCTTGGGACAAAGCATGATGCCTTCCCTCAACCTTACTCTTTTGCCCTGAGTACTCCCCTGTCTATAACCTCTTCTTTCAGAGATAAACTCTCTTGGCTCTATTTCACTGCAAACCCACCTTCCATTTCCCCAATTATTTGTTAACAAAATCCCAAGGATCACTGCCAGTTTGATCATCACTACTCACCAGTCTCTGGGTAACAGAATGTTCCCTACAGAGCCCCATGAGGGATCCCAGATTCCAACGCCACTCACTCTTACCCTCAATGTTGTTCAGGTAAGGCCCTTAGGTGATTTCTGTACTTGGCTCAGCCTGCAACCTGGTACCATAATAAAATTCTGTGGTTGCCCTTTGAGTTTCCATCTGCCTTACTCCTGGCATAGCCAAACATTTAGAAAAAGAATCTGGGTTATTTTTTAATACATTTTGCAAGGGCAGAGTTCTCTGTGCTGAGGTCAGAGGAACTCTGAGCCCCAGAGGTGGGGCCTTTGGTCTCTGTACCCTCAGACAGGGTCCAACAGCTGTACTGAGACTGTGAAGGGCAAGGTCCTGAAGGAGCTGGTGTCCTTGGTTACATTCCTCCCTGTGCTGAGAGGAGTCTTGGGCAGGCTTCCTTCCTCTGCTCCCACACTGGCAGCTCAATAGGAGTGCCCTTCACTGGGAAAGGAATAGTGTGGTTGCTTAAGGTGCCCTGGGCAGGCTGGGCCATGCAATGCATTTGACCTCAATCCATTTGTTTTATGGTTCAAAGTGGTCTTGGTTCTTCTTTCCATGTAAATATCCTTCCCCTATTGGGTGATGGTGACTGAGAACAAAAATGGGCTTATCACAAAGCAAAGTAAAATATGACCGGAATGTAATTTTTTCTCCCCTCTCTCACTGAAAGTAGTTTTATATGTAGTGGGAGGAAGAGTATGGCATTTGCCCTGCTCTTGCTGTCTTAAGTCTTTTTTGAAAGAAGCATGGGGACTTATTTGTCTCATACTCACCAACTCCAGCCCATATGCCTGCCCTAATGAGAAGATTAAAGACCTATGCCCTTTGTTTTGTTTCTAAGCAGTAGGCGACAGGAGAGCTAAATATTCTCTCTGAGTTGATGCAGTGGTTCTAAAGGCACCGGGACCAAATGGCTGCAGTGACCTTGCTTTTTATGTTCAATTAAATGGACCAGAGATAAGATCTATATTGTTTCTGAAGTGTTGAGATACACAGATGGGATGAAAAATTTCTTTGCCTATGCCACTGGGAAAAACAAATGAAACACACTGGGAATTCAAATGTGTCCCCTTGAGTCTCATTTTTCACTCAAAGTCTGCAATGCTCTTGTTTGATAGCAGAGCATGTCTTGGGGGAGTTGGAGGCAGAGGGGCACGGCTAGTGATTCACAGGCTTATATTCGCTTATGGAGAATACTGTTAACAAGTAGTCTATTGAATATCAATTACCCACAGGACAGTGTGTTGAGTGCTGGAGGGGTTATAAGGTGGCATAGACTTTTCTGCCTTCAACTATTATAAAATCTTGTTTGGAGGCAAAGCATCTGAAAACACTGAAAGAGATCAGTAATGAGAGCAAATGCCAAGTGTGGTGGAATTGAAAGTCCACTCACTTCTTCTTTGGGATCCTAGGGGCTAGAGAAATCATTAAAGCAACACTATGTAAATGGGAATTGAGGTACTGATTTAGTACCTTGGGCAATAGCCCCAAGTATTGCTTCTGATGAGTTGTACTGGGGAATATGAATTAGATCTGAGGTCATGGTGGCGACTCACTGCTTCCACACCAGTATGACTGGACCCATACAAGTAATTCTAAATGCTCTCACCAATAAGCTGAGCGGTCAAGGACCAGAGGAGTGGACTATTCCCACGAGTGCTTACTGCACAGGGGGCAGGAACTGGGGGAGAATCTGTCATGTCCACAGGAAAAACAACAGCAACATCAACAATTGGCCCAGCTCCCGATTTGAGTCATAATTAACAAGCTTCCTTAGTAAAACACAGTGGACGTCAGTGGACGTTAGACGTCAGTCAGATTCTAACTCTTCCTCTCTTGAAGATAAGCCATGAGAGATAGTGCCTGAAACTACTTTTTCTAATAATCCTTCACATGGAGAGGGAGCTCTTGGGCAGAAATATGAAATATGAGAAGATGGGGAGAACTACTTCTCTTTCTCCAACAATGTGTCTGATGTGTTATAATAATAGATCAGGGGTGGGGAGCAGGGGGAGAGAAAAATCCAGGCTGGCACTGTTGTGGGGACAGTCTCGGAGGTCTCCAGGAAAGGGTGGTTTTGAGCTGATTTCAAGGTGGGGGTGGGACAAGACGGGAGCAGGCCAGCCAGGTGGTGGATAAGGACAAGTAATGAAATGATGTGTGTGGATGCTGTGAGAAGAGCACGTGGCTGGAACACAGAGCCAGAAGGCGGTGGAGGCCAATTGATGTGTTTGGATTGGGTACTCTCATTACCCTCCATTATGATCTCTTTTTCCCAAGTTCCTTGCCATTTCTATGTTTTGTACCTGGTTCTTCATTTGATTGAAATGAAGACCAGAGTCACCGTTCCCACTTTTGGTACTTCTGCTTCCAGAAAGATGAAATAATCAGTACAACAAATGTGGAACTTACTGGCCATGCCCTGTCTATATTGCTCAGCGGGACAGATGGTAGCATGTAGCTAAGGCACTGACCTTGCACGCCAGCACTGTTCTACCCAATTTCCTTCATGTGAGAAATTCAGAAGATTAGAGAAGGCTTTTGCCAGGCTTGGACTCTACTCAGGTTACTATCTTTGATTACTTGGATTGCTTTATCCCAGAGAAACCGGACTTTATTTAAATAAAAAAAATTGGAAAAGACTTAAACATCTAAAATTGGCACATTAACGTGTTCACACACTTATCTGGACAGCGACTGCATCTCCATAAGGCCATGCTGTGGCCTGCGGAGTTGACAAGGCAGAGACAGATAGCCTGGGTTTCCCCTGAAATATACTAATGAAGAGAAAGAAGTGACTTGGCCCTTTATCTTTTAGATTATGCCAAATCCACACAAGCAAGGGACCCTAGACATTTGGCACAAGCTCCAGAATGTCCAGAACATGCCCTCCTAGCCCTTGATGTCTGGTGCTTGTGGAGTGTTTGATGGAGAACAGCTCATGTTTGTCCAGGTGGGTTAAATGCCCATCTCCTTGTCCACCATGCCAGTCTCCCACATGCTCTCCTTTATCTACACCACTTCCTCTAACTGCCTCCAAAGGGGCTATACCACTGTGTTGGTGAATGTTCTCATTAATCTCTCTCTTGCTTCTTGTTTTCCTCTGTTCTTCCTTTTTGGAATTTCTTAAGATATGGAAACACTTTCAGGCTCTTTAACCAAGTGGGCTGTTCTCACCTTTTTATTGATTCATAATAAACTCCTGGAGCTAGAAGGGCCTAGAAAGGTCTTTCCCGCCTTCCTCTCCTCAGCCAGATCACAAAGATGGGGGCTCTACCACTTTGTCTGTAGACACAACCCAGTGCATAACAATGTCCGCTGTTGGGAAATATGTCCTGACACTGAACTCGGAACTTTCACAAGTTACATTTTCCCTGAGTCTGCCCTTGATGAAGCTGATCTCGGTATTTACCTTTAATATACTTTCAGAATATTTACAAGTCACTCTAAAGCAGTGGTCCTCAACCAATTGCAATTTATTTTTAAGAAGCACACTAATGGATTTTCCTTAAGAGAGGCCATCCCACCCCCATGATGGTGTAGGAAACATGCATCTGTTTTTGTATTTGAGAAAAATAACTGCAAAGAAGGGGAGGGTAAGTTGTGTGTGTATGTGTTCATGTGTGTACAGGTATGTATGTGTGGGGAGGAGGTACACAGCTGGGCTTAGGTCTGGGTATCCTGTTTATTTTATAGGTGTAAATTCATTTCACCTTATGAAAACCTTTCTATTTTCTCCCAAGAGCTTATTCACTTGACCTGAATAATGCATTTTGGCAAAATAAGTTCCTTCTTAGTTCCTTCTCTTTCTTACTCCAGCAAAGGGGTATCTCTATGGTGGTTCACAAGAGAGGTAATGACCTTTCCCTGGAAAGTCAGAGTCCTACACGAAATGTATTCTTTCTCTCTCTCTTTTTTTAAATTAATGTTTATTTATTTTTGAGAGAGAGAGAGAGACAGAGTGTGAGCGGGGGAGGGGCAGAGAGAGAGGGAGACACAGAATCTGAAGCAGGCTCCAGGCTCTGAGCTAGCTGTCAGCACAGAGCCCGACGCGGGGCTCGAACCCACGAACTGTGAGATCATGACCTGAGCTGAAGTCAGATGGCTTAACCGACTGAGCCACCCAGGTGTCCCCAAATTTTATTCTCAAAGCTAAATCTGTGCCTCCCTGACAGGCAAAGTCAAAGGGGAGTAGAGGGAAATGGAGGAGCAATTCTGTAGAAACTCACCAACGGCTACTGGGAGGGGCTTTTACATATTCAGTGTAGATTTGAAAGCACTTTACAGTTTATGCAGCCTGTCACATATAGGGTCATTTGGTGTTCACAATGATCCTGGGAGGTATGTCTGACTATTCCAGGAGGAAACGGAGACCTAGAGAGGTCTTCAAACCTGTAAGTAGAAAGTTGGCCATGAACCTGGGTTTTGGGCTCTAGGTCCAGGGCACTTTCCAGCACACTACTCTGTCTTCAGCACTGCCTGCTTTGCAGTTCTTTCGGTGGATCTGAATCAGCCTGCCAGAGACATCCATGGCCCAGGTGATTTCATGTTTCCCTCTCACTCCACAACACTGCACTAGTGAGGACCCTTGGATTTAAATACAGTTCCTTTACTTACTACTTCTGGGATCTTAGGCAAGTTACTTAACCTCTCTATGGCATAGTTACCCTGTCTGTGGAACAAGCATCATTATTGTCATCATCAACATCATCATCATCATCATCATCATCATCATCATCATCATCTACTTCTCAGGGCTCCTTGTGAGGATTAATTAAAACTGCATGTGAAACCCAAGTGCTTGATACTTGGTAGCTGCTCAGTCACCGTCAACTGTAACTACCACTTTAATTCAAACACTGCCACCTCTCCCCTCCCCCCACCTGCCCAATTTACAGTTCGCTGTTTAGAGGCCTTTCTCCATCTGTAGCCCCATCCCAGTAAGGCTTGCAACTGTTCTGGCAAAATCTGTTTAGAACACAGAACTTTTCATCCAGTCATGTCATTCCTTTGCCCACTAGAGAGGCCAAGCACCTCATGCATCTTTTAAAAACACAAACCTGTTGTGATGATTGATGGATATATATAATAAAATAAAAATAAAAACAAGTAATGAAAACAAGTCTTGAAAAATTAAAGTGAAGTACGATTACATATTGATATTTTAAATATGGCCAAAGTGTTCAAAAAATTGAGAAATGCTGTCCAGTCCTGTGAAAAGTGTCACAACAAAGCAGGAGACTTGGAATTTCAGCTCTACAATGGACATGTTGAGACGTTTTACCTCAGAACTGCCCTCACCTGGCCCTTTGCTCTCACTGACTCAGCCCTGCCATGATGAGGGGCATGGAAGGCAAGAGGGATGTGTTTTCAGAATTGTCATGATTTTGTTTCTTCTGATTATAAAAGCATTGTATGGGCATTTGAAAAGAAGCTGGAAAATGCAGAAAATAAAGGTAAAATAAAACTTGCTAGTATTTCCTCCAGGCATAGATAGATACAGTTAACATTAGCAGTTTCGATTATTTTCTTGACATAATTCTTTATTCTTTCTACAACCTTCCCTCTGCCCCTCCATGCCAACATCCTGCATGTGGGGCTATTTCTTTGGGGGACAGAATACATGAGGCTCCTTTTCTCGAGGATGTTTTTCTCCATCCTCCACACATCCTGCCCATCTCAACCCAGACATCACCTACTCCAGCAAGACCTCTTCAAGCCCCACCCAAGATGGGGGTTTGGGGCACTATGTATGGGTACCATTTCTGCGATACCTTGTGTCTATCTCTATCTTTGTATTTACAGTGTGTTTATTGAGCTGTGTAGATATCTGCCTGCCATATTAGATCGGATGTCTTTGAGTCTTACTCATTTTTATTTTCCTGGCATTCAGAATAGTGTCTAGCTCAGAGTGAGTGGGTGCTCCATAGGTATTTGCTGAATAAATGAGTGAATGATCCTAGGAGAGAAATTAAACTTGTTCTTTAAGGGTCTAATGGTTAAAACTAGGTCTAGGTTGGGGCGCCTGGGTGGCTTAGTCGGTTGAGCGTCCGACTTTCGCTTAGGTCATGATCTCGCGGTTCGTGGGTTTGGGCCCCGCGTCGGGCTCTGTGCTGACTGCCAGCTCAGAGCCTGGAGCCTGTTTCAGTCTGTGACTCCCTCTCTCTCTGACCCTCCCCTGCTCTCGCTGTCTCTCTCTCTCTCTCCTAGAAATAAATAAAACATAAAAAAAAAATTAAAAAAAAATTAGGTCTAGGTTGGATATTGTGGGGTGACAGACTTTGTTTCAATGGAAGACAACATTAAAGTGGATGGACTACTTCAAGAGGTAGTGAGCTCCTGGCTGCTGGAGGTATTTTAATATAGGCTTGGCAACTACATCAGAGATACTGTAGAGTCTGGCCAGCTTCTAGATTAGTTAATGTTGATCTAGAGGATTTTTAAAGCTCATTTAATGTTAAGATTCCATAGTTTTCTATTGCAGAAGTCATAAAATGATGTCATTTGTGGTTAGAAATTCCAGGGCTTGGTAGTCCTGACTAAGATGGTCATAGATGAGAATTCTTACTTTAGTTTTTATGTGGTTTTAAGTAATTGTAAACTCTCTTACATCAAGTGTTTTTCTCAATTCTCTATTCACACAGCTTTGCATCCAAACAAGTCACAGCCTTCCCAGAACTACAGATTTATTCCACCAGTAATTGGCTCTGAAACCAAATGTCAGTGAATCCAGCCTCCCAGTCCTTTGAGGAACAACATGGTGACCTTCTCCTGAAGTCTCTGTATTCTCTTAGCTTCTGTCTGCTCTCTTCAAATACCTACCCTCATGAAGATCTGCAAGACATTTTATCTGTTAGGAACACTGTTTCCTACCCTCAAGGAAGGCCTGACTTTATTGAGCTTTTTCCTTCCAAGTCTGAGATAAATAAGAAAGTAGTAGTATAGCAAAGCACCTACATCTACCAGCTCCCAGCACTTGGTAGGCGCTACCTCCCAATGATGTCGCTTCTCCTCTAATAGTGCCTATCTAAAGCCTCTCATAGTGGCTCCATATTCCTAACTTGAATCCTCTCCCAGCTCCATGTGAGCTATCAGCAGTTGAAAAGCCCACTTTCTTATCTCTGATCAGCCCTCCTTCCTCCCTTCTTCCCTTGGTGTACGTCTTGCTCTCCTCTTTCTATGCATCTGCCACCATCTACTGAGTAGATTTGTCTCATTGAATTCTTTCCCCATAAGAATAGTTATAGAATAGGACCTGTGCCCAATACTTCTTTGACATCTCGGAATACAGCCTATCAGCCATTTTTCCTTTGCAGATTCCACTGCTAATCACCACAGGGAGGCAGCCAAGCAGTAAGGGAAATGATGGATTTGGAGAAGCTACTCATATTCAATAAGGTCAAACAGGACTGATAGCTCCCCTGGATGATTATGGGGTGTAAATGAGGCTACTGCTCCTTCTCAGAGGCTCTTTTTGACTCCTATCTTATAAGACCTATAGGAAATCTCTCTTCCCTCATTGATTTCTCCTTTAGTCTCTGACCCTGGCCTCTTCCAGCCTGTATTATATGACACCATATTACAGTCATTTGGGCAACTTGCCTTCTTCTCCACCGCTAGGTTGTAAATTCCTTTTGAGAACCTCTAGCACATGGGAAATGCTAAAAAAAATTGATATCTTTTTGTGTCTTACTCATTTTGTTTTCCTGACATCTAAAATAATTCCTAGTGCATAATAAGTGTTCAACGGATACTTGTTAATTAAATAAATGAGTGAGTGACCAGCAGAAAAATCAGGGCTTCCTGGCATTTTAGACTTAGATTTTAGCGTGAAGGATTATCAAAATGCACAAAATTTGTAAACATGGGTAGATTCACTTGACAAGAGAGAAGAGAGTAGTAGCAAAGAAAGGAGGGTTTTGACATGTGAGGGAGGGGTGGGAGGGGCAGGGGAAGGGAGTGGAGGGTAGCACAGTCTGGCCTTTCTAGCCTCAATGGATCCAGAAGCTGAGAGAGTAAAACTCCTCTCTTTCTCTTGGTCCTTTGTCCTGAAAGATGTCAGATCTTTCTGCCTGAACCTTCATCTGGGGCCCATGCATCCACCTACTTTTGGAGCTTGGCACTTTCCTGGGTCATCCTCTCTATGGTTATAATCTAAAAACACACATTTTGTGTTTTTACAATATAATTTCAAGCCTGTTATGTAACATTATTTTCTTTTAAAATTTCATAATTTATGTCATATTTTGTGTTTCAAATAGGTAATATATACAATGGCATATGGTGACAATACAAAGAAAGTTTCTTCTTACCTCTGCTCCCTTCTAGTCCCTGAGTTGCCCTTCCCAGGGGCAATCGGCATAATCAGATTCTTACATCTCCTTCTAGAGGTTGTCTTTGGATATATAAGCATATATGCCTGTTTTTTCTTATAGAAATGGTAGCATGTGATATTTCTTATTTTTACATCTTGCTTTAAAAAAAGTTGCAATACATCTTAGAGAGAGTTCCATATTTGCTCATATAATGCAGTCATGTCTTTGTTAGAGGATCTACAATACTTCATAGTATGGAAGTTCCTGAATTGGTTTAACCAACCCTTTTACTGAGTTCTTGAAATTTAGTCCTTAGCGAGTCTTTGGCTTTGACAGACAACACCACAATCCATATCTGTGTGCGTGTATCTCACATAGATGAATATATCTGTAGGTAAAATAAATTCCTAATAGTAGGACTGATGTGTGAAAGGATATGTACAGTTTACTCTTTGCTAATAGTTTTAGTACTTTATTAGCGTTAGTATTAATAGAAATGATTCACTCAATGATTTACTATGTCAGTCACTGTTTAAGCATTAGGCATGTACCGTATCTCATTCCATGAGGGAAGTATCATGGTCACCTCTGTTTTCCAAAGAGCAAGCAGGCATAGAGACCAAGGAACTTGCCTTTATTCATACTGTGAATGGCAGAACTTAGGTTCAATCCAGGCAATTGGACTCTCAAAGTGCCCCCTTGTATTTCCAAGTAGCTGACCGTCAGTGATTGAGAGGAAAGCACTTTTCCTACATACACAGACACACACAACCACACCTGCACACTTCTCATGGCTTCAATGTAGAAGGTGCCAATAAACCCTCTTGAAGACCCTTGTGGGAAAGAGTAACTTCTAATTAGTTCTCTTCCTAGAAACAGCAGCCCTCCTAAGGACACAGCTTTTTCGGACAGAAAAAGTACCTCCTTCTGGTCAGTCAAAACATGCTGACTGTTATAGTCTACTTGAAAAATAAGAAAAGGACCTCAGGATGAGTAATCTAACGACGTTTCTCATTAATTCATGGCCAGTGAAGGCTACTGTGTCCTAAAAGACAAATAGTGCATTTGCCCTTTACTGGTGGGTTTTAGGTCTGTTGGTTTAATCCCACTAGACCAAAGCTATTTTGAATCTGCAAATGAATCATATGATTGGATTGGATCCTTCCCCCCTGTCACCCGTGCTGAAGACATTTTTTTTCCTCTTTAAGCCAAGAAAGGACAAATTGATGACATTTTCAGAATACTTAGTCACTTGAGTCTGATCCAACCCAACAGAGTAAAAAAGCCTATTGTGGACTTGAGTGGAACTAGAGCTTTCTCATACATTCTCCATCTCTATAGGTGTCTTTTTGAAATTAGAACTGAGAAAAAAAATATAATGACTTTGTGATATTTTTATTTTTCAGACCCTGCATTTGAAAAAATTCCCCCTCTCCTAGGAAGGTTTGTTCATCCCCACTCTTAGGAAGGCTTGCTCATTTGTATGTTTATTCAATAACCTTTGGTGTATGTCCACTGAGGTTGGTCAGTGTACTGGGCCCTGGATGAGCCATGAGGGGCCAGAAAGGCACAGCTCCTACCCTCACAGCTTATCAAGGCTGATAGAGGCTACCTAAGGATGTTAGAGGAAAGTCTGGTATTTAATTACTGGGCCATATTCCCTCTAGGTCCTTTGGGAGGGAGAGGGAAGGAAAACCCGATGGACTGATTTGGGTGGGAAAGTTGAAGCCTATCGTGATGGCATGGCTGGAGACAGAGACACATGGCAAGGGCCGAATTGTCCTGTGTAAGACCTTAAATTATGTTAGGAGGTTGGGCCAATGAGAAAATCCTGGTGGCCCAATGGAGATTTAGAAATCCTGATGCCCTATAACTAGATTTTAGGGTCCTTACTGTGTGGTGCTGTGATGCCTCCCTCTGGTCTGCACAGAAGCTCCTGCCCAAACTCTGTTCAAACTGTTTCCTTGGCAGGACCAACCTTCCACCAGCTGTGACACAACTCATTACACCCATAAAGAGGGCCTGCAGAGGTAAGTGTGTCTGTCCCTTCTTGAGCCTTAACACTCCCGTATCACTACTGCAAGATTCCTAAGGGGCTGATCCTGAGGGAAGACTTTTAGCAAGAATGGATCATCTGCTTCCCCCAAGAAGCCATTAGGGCCACAGGCATCCAGCCTCACTTCCCTGTTTACCTGAGATAGGTAGCCTGTGTCTCCCAGGACTGAGGGGTCACCTGGACTCTTGTCCTCAAACAGATCTGTACATCTCTAGACTCACCCAATCACACACTCCCCACTAAGCACCCCCACCTTCCCCCCACATACCATGCCTTCCAAAGGGTATGACCTATGTTATAAAAAACATTAGTCTGACATTTGTTAAAATGGTAAGGAAGCCCTCATGCAGGACTCCATCAGTAGGTGTTGAGAGAATGGCCATAGGGGAGAGAGATGGGGCTCAACTCCAAATCCTTTGAAGACAGCTGGGGATTTATTGCCAACAAGCAGGGTGAGGTGTTTAGAGAATAAAAAATTACTGAGAGGGGGCATCAAGGGTTGGGGGATAGGGTAAGGATTCTTCCTAAACCAACATAACAGGATTCTTGTGGAAAGCAGGCCAGGGTGGTCAGATATCAGTTACCAGACTAACTCAGTGGGATTCTTGCTACAGTTGGGGAAGGCAGGCCTGACAAGGATGGGGCTTTCTTTTCCCCTTTTCCTTATCTCTGCTTATGTTCTTAAACTTTTCTTGTTCTTCATGTGTGGCTGAACGATTTCTTGAATACCATGTTCATATATCTCATTTTCATAGATAATTGATCATTCACATCACAGAAAACCCTCTTCATGGCAGAATGACTCCTAAATTCTCCCTAGTCCCACCTGTGGGAGGAGACCCAGTGGGATGTAAGTCTGCAGCATGATAGGACACGCTCGGCCCCAGCCTGGACCACCAGGTGGGGCCGCCTTACTCAGCGTCCTTTCCACTTTCCTTAAGGAAATGGATCTGGGTAAAAGCTAGTTAAATGTTAGCATTCAGGAATATTCTGAATAGGGGAGAAGAGTCACAAGAGGGTGGTTGGAAATGGGCTGGGGAGAAAAAGAGACTGACTGGCCATTGTAAAGGAAAAGACTAACCGTCACCCACAATCACAATGATAATAATGATGAGACCAACTTCTATAAATAGTCTTGTGAGTAGACTCTCAGAGAGGCCTGCTTTGGTGAATCCAATTTGAACCAAGCCCTCGGGCAATTCTCTAGTCTACAACTTATCTGCAATAACCTAGTGGTGTGGCTTGAGGCCTCGAGGCATTTTTCTTCATCAGTGAGTGCGACCAGCTGCTTATCCCGACGCTGCCTCTTTTGAGTCAAGTGCAGGCACCATGGAGCCCTCCAAAGTCTTTGGCTGTGGGATTGTTCTAGCTGCTGAACCAAAGAAGACAACACCACTGTCAGCTGGACTGGAAACATCTCGGCTGTGTTTTATCCTATGGCCAAGCCAGGTGCATCAAATATGCAGACTAGAAGGGGAAACTTCAGTGTGGCAAGCACTAGGTAACGGTGGACAGTGAAACAGGTAAAGGACACCAAGTTCAAAAGGCAAGATGGCAAATATTTTTTAAAAACTTTTTGTTTAATGTTTTTATTTACTTTTGAGAGAGAGAGAGACAGAGAGAGACAGAGAGAGAGAGACTGAGAATGAGTTGAGGAGGGGCAGAGAAAGAGGGAGACAAAGAATCCAAAGTAGGCTCAAATCCACAAACCATGAGATCATGGCCTGGGCCATGAGTCAGACTCTCAACCAACTGAGCCATCCAGGCGCCCCGGAAACAGTTCTTCTATATGTGCCTATTGTCCCCTTTTAAACTAGATTTTAAAATGTTGATGCTCTTTTTAAAAGATGTATTAAAATAATCACAAAAATGAGACTTTCCTGATTGTCCATTGTAAATTGCTCTCACCCTCATGCAAGCCTTCAGACATGTTTTCAAACACAGACTATGGCAAATGGAAAGCTTGTGCATTTTTTCATTTGGCATTTGTAGTCATTTGTGGTAGGAAAAAAGACATTTAAAACCAAATAACTCAAGGTCCCAGGGTTATTATTAGAAAAGCACAGCAAAGGGGACCACAACGTGCAGGTTAAATGTTTTCACGTAGCTGTGGTTTCCTTTATCTCAGAAATACCCTTAAGCTTTATAATGTCAAGATATTTTTCCTTCATTGGTGTTTCCTCCAGAATCTTTGATGGAAGGATCCATGAGGTCTCTTCAATTCCAGACAGGTTCAGGGGACCTCTGATCTGCCATGAACATTTGAAAACTAATGGAGCAAATTGGTGCTCCTGGAACTGAAGAAACACTTTGCCTCTGACTTCAGCAGCCTTGCTTAGTGATGAAAGGCACTTAATGAGCAGAGAAATGGGCAGGGCATGGTCAGAGGTGCATCAGGGTTGAGGACGTGACAGAATTTAGAGGTCCATTTTGCTTGTGACTCCTTTGTGGGCCATGAGGTGAGATCTGTCCTATTTTTTGAAAAACCCTTTTTCTTCTGCGTTTTGCAAAATGGAAGGTAAATTTTATGCGTTTGTGCCTTGGAAATGCAGCATATGCAATAGCAATCTAGTTCTAACCCATGAAGTTTCTTTTTTGGGTTCCTAAGCACCAGGACTGACTGCTCCTTTCCTGATTTTGGTGGAAATGTGTGAACACAAGTCCTTTTTAACCTCAGTGGTAAAACTCCATTTTCTTTTTTCTTTTTCTTTTTTTTTTTTTTTTACAAATAGCTTATTGTCAAATTAGTTTCCACATAACACTCAGTGCTCATCCCCACAAGTGTCCTCCTCCATGCCCATCCCCCCCTCCCCCCCACATCCATCAGTCCTCAGTTTTTGTCAGCATTCAAGAGTCTCTCATGGTTTGCCTCTCTCCCTTTCCCCCACCATTTCCGCCCTTCTTCTCCCCCTTGTTCCTCCGTCAAGTTCCTCCTAATCCTCCTATACGTGCAAACATATG